>NW_024741892.1:12500-105000 GCF_018991925.1 Homarus americanus | reverse complement strand
TTGATTGCGATAATTTAACCCCTTGAGATTAACCCCTCGAGTACGATGACAACCCCTTGAGAACGACGATTTAACCCCTTGAGTACGATGACAACACTTCGAGTCCGATAATTTAACGGTTTTAATCGATTAGAGTAAGATAATTTAACCATTTGAGTACGATACTGCATCCCCTTGAGATGGTGGGAGGGAAACTAAAGGAGGACAATTTAATCTACGAACCTTTAAGATTTTGGGCGTCTGATATACTGTCAGGTAGACGCCTCCTGAATAGTGTGATGGAGGTATTGATGAGGAGAAGATGCCCCGGGAGACCTGTGTCAGAGGCAGGAGAAGAAAGGGTACGAGGCGGACGAGGAGGAAGGGAATTGATTGGAAGATGAGAAAGAGAACTTGGACGGGAAGGAGAAGGAAGAGAGAAGAAGTGGATAAAAGTCAGGAAAGAGCGGTGAAGATAACGACAAGGAGGAAGAATGATGATAAAAGTAAGAATTTTTTGTTTAAAGTAAGATGAAAAAAAGTTTCAAGGAAGCAACGACTATATTATACAGTAGTACCGAAACCCATCATACCAGGAACTTTGATCTAGACCTTTGAGATACAGTTCTTCAAAATTAGACTCGATTCATTCGTTACCTGTATCTAACTCACCTGTCGAATTTGACCAAAATATGAATATCCTCATTTTGACTTTTAGATATTTTGCCAAAAGTGATTTATTGACCCAAATTCAATGGCGTCTCCCTTTACCAAAAACATGTCAAGACTATGTAATATTTTGCTAATACTATTAACTCTGGCTTTAATTAAATGAGAAATCTTACAAAGTGATTTATTAAAAACAACGAGACGTTACTCCAAGGGATTGAGTGTTGTGTCTTCACTGCCAGTAATAGAAGCCAGGAGGTCGGGAGGTATAAATAGAAGCCTTTACGGTCTGAAATTCAAAGAGATGTGGAGGTCTGGGCTCGTCTAGGATTGTCTGGGGTCATCTTGTTTGTCTGGGCTCATCTATATTTGTATAGGCTCGTTTGGGCTCTTCTAGGTTTGTGTGGGTTCATCTAGGCTTGCGTGGGTTCGTCTGCGCTCATCTGGGTTTGTGTGGGCTCGTCCAGACTCGTCCTCACACAGTATGCACTAGCTCATGTATTATTCAACACGCTGTTCACCTCCCCGACACTCCTACCAATTAATTAACACAGACGGCTGAGTGTGGTTTAGTAATATAATATATAAAGCAAATCTTCCCCTATTAAAATCTTAAATTTCTTACAGCTGATTTTTTATTCCAGTACATTTCGAGTTTCGTAACGGATGGAAATTGATTTTTTTGGAGGAGTATGAATCTAATTTTTGGGGAGGGGGTAAATTCAGTTGTTTTTGGCCAGTAAAATTAGGATATATTCCATAGCTTTTTGAGTGTTTTTATTTATTGTATATTTTTATTTTCTTTATTTTATGTTATATATATATATATATATATATATATATATATATATATATATATATATATATATATATATATATATATATATATATATATATATATATATATATATATATATATATATATATATATATATATATATATATATATATATATATATATATATATATATATATATATATATATATATATATATATATATAATTTTTTTTTTTTTTTTTTTAGTAATTTTTTCACATTATTACTCCATTATGTTTATTTTCATTGCATCGATACTTACACGACTGGTACACTGTAGTTCCATTGTCACTGTCAAATAACGTTTCAATTGACACCATAGCACCAGCACCGTACCATTGTCACCACAGCTTCACTATAATTCTCATCACAGTCACATTACCATTGTCAGCACAGTCACATTACCATTGTCATCACAGTCACACTACCATTGTTATCACAGTCACATTACTAATGTCATCACAGTCACACTACCATTCTCATCACAGTCACACTACCAATGTCATCACAGTCACACTACCATTTTTATTACAGTCACACTACCATTGTCATCACAGTCACACTACCAATGTCATAACAGTCACACTACCAATGTCATCACAGTCACACTACCAATGTCATCACAGTCACACTACCATTGCTAGCACAGTCACACTACCAATGTCATCACAGTCACACTACCAATGTCATCACAGTCACACTACCAATGTCATCACAGTCACACTACCATTGTTATCACAGTCACATTACCAATGTCATCATAGTCACACTACCAATGTCATCACAGTCACACTACCATTGTTATCACAGTCACATTACCAATGTCATCACAGTCACACTACCAATGACATCACAGTCACACTCCCATTGCCATCACAGTCACACTACCATTGTTATCACAGTCACATTACCAATGTCATCACAGTCACACTACCAATGTCATCACAGTCACACTACCAATGTCATCACAGTCACACTACCAATGTCATCACAGTCACACTACCAATGTCATCACAGTCCACACTACCAATGTCATCACAGTCACACTACCATTGTTATCACAGTCACATTACCAATGTCATCACAGTCACACTACCCATGTCATCACAGTCACACTACCAATGTCATCACAGTCACACTACCAATGCCATCACAGTCACACTACCAATGTCATCACAGTCACACTACCAATGTCATCACAGTCACACTACCAATGTCATCACAGTCACACTACCAATGTCATCACAGTCACACTACCAATGTCATCACAGTCACATTACCAATGTCATCACAGTCATCACAGTCACACTACCAATGTCATCACAGTCACACTACCAATGTCATCACAGTCACACTACCAATGTCATCACAGTCACACTACCATTGTTATCACAGTCACATTAACAATGTCATCACAGTCACACTACTAATGTCATCACAGTCACACTACCATTGTCATCACAGTCACACTATCATTTTTATTACAGTCACACTATCATTGTTATCACAGTCATACTACCAATGTCATCACAATTCACATTACCAATGTCATCACAGTTACACTACCAATGTCATCACAGTCACACTACCAATGTCATCACAGTCACACTACCATTGTTAGCACAGTCACACTACCAATGTCATCACAGTCACACTACCAATGTCATCACAGTCACACTACCATTGTTATCACAGTCACATTACCAATGTCATCACAGTCACACTACCACTACCATTGTTATCACAGTCACACTACCAATGTCATCACAATCACACTCCATTGTCATCACAGTCACAATACCAATGTCATCATAGTCACACTACCAATGTCATCACAGTCACACTACCAATGTCATCACAGTCACACTACCAATGTCATCACAGTCACACTACCAATGTCATCACACCAATGTTATCACAGTCACAATACCAATGTCATCACAGTCACACTACCAATATCATCATAGTCACACTACCAATGTCATCACAGTCACACTACCAATGTCATCACAGTCACACTACCATAGTCACTAATGTCATCACATCACACTACCATTGTCACTCACACCACCAATCATCACAATTCACATTAACAATGTCATCACAGTTACACTACCAATGTCATCACAGTCACACTACCAATGTCATCACATCGCACTACCATTGTTAGCACAGTCACCACCAATGTCATCACAGTCACACTACCAATGTCATCACAGTCACACTACCATTGTTATCACAGTCACATTACCAATGTCATCACAGTCACACTACCATTGTTATCACAGTCACACTACCAATGTCATCACAGTCACACTACCAATGTCATCACAGTCACACTACCATTGTTCTCACAGTCACATTACCAATGTCATCACAGTCACACTACCATTGTTATCACAGTCACATTACCAATGTCATCACAGTCACATTACCATTGTTATCACAGTCACATTACCAATGTCATCACAGTCACACTACCATTGTTATCACAGTCACACTACCAGTGTTATCACAGTCACACTACCAATGTCATCACAGTCACACTACCATTGTTATCACAGTCACATTACCAATGTCATCACAGTCACACTACCATTGTTATCACAGTCACATTACCAATGTCATCACAGTCACACTACCAATGTCATCACAGTCACACTACCATTGTTATCACAGTCACACTACCAATGTCATCACAATCACACTCCCATTGTCATCACAGTCACACTATCAATGTCATCATAGTCACACTACCAATGTCATCACAGTCACACTACCAATGTCATCACAGTCACACTACCAATGTCATCACAGTCACACTACCAATGTCATCACACCAATGTTATCACAGTCACACTACCAATGTCATCACAGTCACACTACCAATATCATCACAGTCACACTACCAATGTCATCACAGTCACACTACCAATGTCATCACAGTCACACTACCAATGTCATCACAGTCACACTACCAATGTCATCACAGTCCATTGTCATCACAGTCACACTACCATTGATATCACAGTCACATTAACAATGTCATCACAGTCACACTACCATTGTTATCACAGTCACATTAACATTGTCATCACAGTCACACTACCAATGTCATCACAGTCACACTACCATTGTCATCACAGTCACACTACCATTGTCATCAGAGTCACACTATCATTGTTATCACAGTCATACTACCAATGTCATCACATTTCACATTAACAATGTCATCACAGTTACACTACCAATGTCATCACAGTCACACTACCAATGTCATCACAGTCGCACTACCAATGTCATCACAATTCACATTAACAATGTCATCACAGTTACACTACTATTGTTATCACAGTCACACTACCAATGTCATCACAGTCACACTACCAATGTCATCACAGTCACACTACCAATGTTATCACAGTCACATTACCAATGTCATCACAGTCACACTACCAATGTCATCACAGTCACACCCCATTGTCATCACAGTCACACTACCAATGTCATCACAGTCACACTAACAATGTCATCACAGTCACACTACCATTGTTATCACAGTCACACCACCAATTTCATCACAGTCACACTACCAATGTCATCACAGTCACACTACCATTGTTATCACAGTCACACATGTCATCACAGTCACACTACCAATGTCATCACAGTCACACCCATTGTCATCACACACACTATCAATGTCATCACAGTCACACTACCATTGTTATCACAGTCACACTACCAATTTCATCACAGTCACACTACCAATGTCATCACAGTCACACTACCATTGTTATCACAGTCACACTACCAATGTCATCACAGTTACACTACCATTGTTATCACAGTCACACTACCAATGTCATCACAGTCACACTACCAATGTCATCACAGCCACACTACCATTGTTCTCACAGTCACATTACCAATGTCATCACAGTCACACTACCAATGTCATCACAATCACACTCCCATTGTCATCACAGTCACACTACCAATGTCATCACAGTCACACTACCAATGTCATCACAGTCACACTACCAATGTCATCACAGTCACACTACCAATGTCATCACAGTCACACTACCAATGTCATCACAGTCACACTACCATTGTTATCACAGTCACATTACCAATGTCATCACAGTCACACTACCATTGTTATCACAGTCACATTACCAATGTCATCACAGTCACACTACCAATGTCATCACAGTCACACTACCATTGTTATCACAGTCACACTACCAATGTCATCACAATCACACTCCCATTGTCATCACAGTCACACTACCAATGTCATCATAGTCACACTACCAATGTCATCACAGTCACACTACCAATGTCATCACAGTCACACTACCAATGTCATCACAGTCACACTACCAATGTCATCACAGTCACACTACCAATATCATCACAGTCACAATACCAATGTCATCACAGTCACACTACCAATGTCATCGCAGTCACACTACCAATGTCATCACAGTCACACTACCAATGTCATGACAGTCACACTACCAATGTCATGACAGTCACACTACCAATGTCATCACAGTCACACTACCATTGTTATCACAGTCACATTAACAATGTCATCACAGTCACACTACCATTGTTATCACAGTCACATTAACATTGTCATCACAGTCACACTACCAATGTCATCACAGTCACACTACCATTGTCATCACAGTCACACTACCAATGTCATCACAGTTACACTACCAATGTCATCACAGTCACACTACCAATGTCATCACAGTCACACTACCAATGTCATCACAGTCACACTATCATTGTTATCACAGTCACACTACCAATGTCATCACAGTCACACTATCATTGTTATCACAGTCACACTACCAATGTCATCACAGTCACACTATCAATATCATCACAGTCACACTACCATTCGCATCACAGTCACACTTCCAATGTCATCACAGTCACACTACCATTGTTATCACAGTCACATTACCAATGTCATCACAGTCACACTACCATTGTCATCACAGTCACACTACCATTTTTATCACAGTCACAGTACCATTGTCATCACAGTCACATTACCAATGTCATTACAGTCACTATCATTGTCATCACAGTCACACTACCAATGTCATTACAGTCACACTACCATTGTCATCACAGTCACACTACCAATGTCATTACAGTCACACTACCATTGTTATCACAGTCACACTAACAATGTCATCACAGTCACACTACCAATATCATCACAGTCACACTACCAATGTCATCACAGTCACACTACCATTCTTATCACAGTCACATTACCAATGTCATCACAGTCACACTACCATTGTCATCACAGTCACACTACCATTGTCATCACAGTCACACTACCATTCTTATCACAGTCACATTACCAATGTCATTACAGTCACACTACCATTGTCATCACAGTCACACTACCAATGTCATTACAGTCACACTACCATTGTCATCACAGTCATACTACCAATGTCATTACAGTCACACTACCATTGTTATCACAGTCACACTAACAATGTCATCACAGTCACACTACCAATATCATCACAGTCACACTACCAATGTAATCACAGTCACACTACCATTGTTATCACAGTCACACTAACAATGTCATCACAGTCACACTACCATTGTCATCACAATCACACTACCATTGTTATCACAGTCTCATTACCAATGTCATCACAATCACACTACCAATGTCATCACAGTCGCACTACCATGTCATCACAGTCACACTACCAATGTCATCACAGTCACACACTACCAATGTCATAACAGTCACTACCAATGTCATCACAGTCACACTACCATTGTCATCACAGTCACACTACCATTGTTATCACAGCCACACAACCATTGTCATCAGTCACAGTACCAATGTCATCACAGTCACAGTACCAATGTCATCACAGTCACACTACCATTGTCATCACAGTCACAGTACCATTGTCATCACAGTCAGACTACCATTGTCATCACTGTCACACTACCAATGTCCTCACAGTCACACTACCATTGTCATCACAGTCACAGTACCAATGTCATCACAGTCGCAGTACCAATGTCATCACAGTCACACTACCATTGTCATCACAGTCACAGTACCATTGTCATCACAGTCACACTACCAATGTCATCACAGTCACACTACCAATGTCATCACAGTCACACACTACCAATGTCATCACAGTCACACTACCATTGTCATCACAGTCACACTACCATTGTTATCACAGTCACACTACCATTGTCATCAGTCACACAATGTCATCACCACTACCAATGTCATCACAGTCACACTACCATTGTCATCACAGTCACACTACCAATGTCATCACAGTCACACTACCATTGTCATCACTGTCACAGTACCAATGTCATCATCACAGGTCATCACAGTCACAGCCATTGTCACAGTCACACTACCATTGTCATCACAGTCACACACCATTGTCATCACACACTACCATTGTCATCACAGTCACATTACCATTGTCATCACAGTCACACTACCATTGTCATCACAGTCACAGTACCAATATCATCACATTCACAGTACCAATGTCATCACAGTCACACTACCATTGTCATCACAGTCACAGTACCAATGTCATCACAGTCACACTACCATTGTCATCACAGTCACACTACCAATGTCATCACAGTCACACTACCATTGTCATCACTGTCACAGTACCAATGTCATCACAGTCGCAGTACCAAGGTCATCATAGTCACACTACCAGTGTCATCACAGTCACAGTACCATTGTCATCACAGTCACACTACCATTGTCATCACAGTCACACTACCATTGTCATCACAGCCACACTACCATTGTAATCACAGTCACACTACCATTGTCATCACAGTCACAGTACCAATGTCATCACAGTCACATTATCATTGTCATCACAGTCACAGTACCATTGTCATAACAGTCACATTACCAATATCATCACAGTCACACTACCAATGTCATCACAGTCACACTACCATTGTCATCACAGTCACACTACTATTGTTATCACAGTCACGCTACCATTGTCATTACAGTCACACTACCACCGTCATGACAGTCACACTACCATTCTCATCACAGTCACACTAACATTGTTATCACAGTCACACTACTATTGTCATTACAGTCACACTACCACTCTCATGACAGTCACAACTACCATTCTCATCACAGTCACACTACCATTGTTATCACAGTCAAGCTACCATTGTCATTACAGTCTCACTACCACTGTCATGACAGTCACACTACCATTGTTATCACAGTCACACTACCATTGTTATCACAGTCACGCTACCATTGTCATTACAGTCACACTACGATTGTCATGACAGTCACACTACCATTCTCATCACAGTGACACTACCAATGTCATCACAGTCACACTACCATTGTCATTACAGTCACGCTATCATTGTCATGACAGTCACACTACCATTGTTATCACAGTCACACTACCATTCTCATCTCAGTCACTCTACCATTCTCATCACAGTCACACTACTATTGTTATCACAGTCACGCTACCATTCTCATCACAGTAACACTACCACTGTCATGACAGTCACACTTCCATCCTCATCAGTCACACTTCCATTGTTATCACAGTCACGCTACCATTCTCATCACAGTCACGCTACCATTGTCATCACAGTACCATTGTCATCACAGTCACACTACCATTCTCATCACAGTCACGCTACCATTCTCATCACAGTCACGCTACCATTGTCACAAAAGGCATCAGGTCGAGAGAAGGACTGAGACAAAAAATAATGGAGAGAAGCTCGAAGGCTTTACTGCCGACTCTCACAGAATCTGGTAAAATGTTCCCTTGGATGCTGAGAGACGAGCTAGAGCCTCCCTTGTTCCGTGATCTCTCTCTCTCTCTCTCTCTCTCTCTCTCTCTCTCTCTCTGTCTCTCTCTCTCTGTAATGGCGTGGTCATACCCAGGGATAAAGTTGCTCCATAATGTGGCAAATGCAGCGTAAGGTTTGCTCCCACTCGTTCAATGGCGCCCCACCATGCTCCTTTAAGTACTCTCTTCATTGTTAAGAAATATTTTTACACAAACTTACGATCCATTTCCCAAAATACTTTATATTTTGTACAACATTCTTTGGAACTTTAGGATAGATGGATTTTCTTTTTGTAGTTTATAGGTACAGCAAAAGTGCCATATGTATATTTATTCATTGAAACTTTTATATAATATTAATCCATTAAAAGTTTTTCTATTTTTTTATGATTCAACAAAACTTTCATTATATTTTGTAATTTGTTTAAACCTTTGTAAATTTTATTTTAATTTCAGATTCTAGATTTTGTAGATATTTTTACTAAAGTTTACTTATTTTTCAGGTTCCTTTTAAGTTTAATTACGTATAGTTTCCGTAATATACTCTACGTGTTTTACCTTGAAATATTAATACAGGGCGTCTCGGAAAAATGAACACACACTACCTTAAAGATTTTCGTGGATATCGCTTGAATGTTTATATTAAAACAACACTACTGTCCTCCTCACTTGTTGATGGTGTAGGGACGATCTCTAAAGCATTGTGTACAGTATAATTTTTTAGACACACTGTATGTATTAGGATTATAGAGAGTAAAGATGATAATGATTGGTTATGTTAGAAAATATCGTAAACGAGAAGTAATGTGATTATAGACTGCAGAGAAAATGTGGATTTACTCCCCCGGAGAATTTGAGCGCAAACTGTGTCATGTTTGATGAGACATTACTGAAGGGAGGGAGGCAATGTGGTAGTGGGAGGAGGGAAGAAAAGAGGGAAGGAAGGAGGAAAAATGGAGAGAAGGAAGGCGAGTACAAAGGAAGCAGGGTGTAAAGGAAGTAGGGAAGGAGGAGGATATTAGAGAGGGAAGAAAAGGGGAATAAAAATAGAAGGAATTATAAGAAGACATGGTCAATCCGGGCTCAAGATTCATGAACACATTCCCACTACGTATTGTTTCAGTTCCTCCTCATCGCTAAACGTCGGCCCGGGGCGTGACTAAGGAGGGCCATAACCAGTGTTTGGCCTAAATCCTGCGTTAAAGCCCAGCCATTTAGGAGACGTTTAACTCTTAACAAACCAACGTCTGTCACGCCGCCGAAACTCTTATGTGGCCGATCTCCTCCAGCAGGCTCGCTTAGGGACCCCAGAATTTCCCCCGAGATTTCCTCCAACAGCCCCCCAGGACTTTCTCCAGCAGCCCCCAGGACTTCCCCCAGCAGACCCTCCAGGACTTCCCCCAACAGCCTCCCAGGACCCCCAGCAGACCCTCAGAACATTTCCCAGCAGCCCCTAGGACTTCCCCCAGCAGCCCCTAGGACTTCCCCCAGCAGCCCCTAGGACTTCCCCCAGCACCTCCTCCAGCAACCCCCCAACATCTCTTCAAGACCATCCAGGACCCTCTAGTACCCCTGCAGGATCTCACATAACTACCCCACCAGGATCCTTCTGTGCCTCCTGCATGGACTAGGATCACAGTGGTTGCCTGTTCATGGAGAGATGGAAGTCCTCGAGTTCAGAGGACATCTCCAGTATCAAGAGAGTGTCCCTAAGGTCCCCCTTCGTCAATAGCTTTTCCCCAAGGTCTAGGGAGAGTCCACAGGATTCAGAGGGTTCGCAGGATTCATGAGCGTCCCCAGGATACAGGGAACCGCTCCAGGGTCCAAGGAGTGTTCCCAGCGTACCCCAGAAACATTAATATGTGATGGACTGATTTAGAACTGAGCAATGAAGGGATGCGATGCGGAGACTCGGATATATGCACGTAATTATATCCATATCAGCATATCAGTATACCCCACAGAAACCTGAACCAAACTGATTTACAGAATAATACCTCTGTTGACTCTGTGTGTGTATGTATATCATGTGTATTTTGCGTGGAGAGTGTCTGTCTGCCATAACTCAGATTAATATTATCTGGGTGGGGAAGTTAACTGTGGGATGCTATAAATAATGGTGACACCTAAATTGCGAAAAGAAAGATGAATGAGCTGGAACAAGAAGAAGCGGCCTTTGATAAACTGTGTGGCAAGACAGATAGGAAGAGAGACGAGATAAAGGACTAATAACTCCCAGGGTACGAAGAGAAGTTGAAGAAATTATAGATATATTAGAAAATAACACAAAGAAGAAGAAAAAACATGATAAATGAACCGGTTTTAATAGTGAACTGATAACGTAATAAAATAACGACGAATGTCACATGAAGAAGGATGTAAAATACAATAACTGATGAATATGGAGGCAACCAGAAGGAAACAAGAAAAAGAACAAACAACAATGAATATATCATCTAGAGCTTTTTAAGAATGAGTCTAGGGGACGTTAGCGCCGATTGGGAAAAAAGTTCTTTCATGGTGCGAGTCAGTCGGTTAGTTTGTCAGGATTGATATTCATAGACCTGACTAACGCATGATCTTGACTTTTGACCGCAGTACTTTGAAATTAAAACCAGTTCCTCATTGGCTAAGTTTCAATAAGTTCGGTCAACCTGTTTTTGTGATGTTGTTTATATGTTTACCTAGAAATACAAGCATACATACACACAGACAGATACACTATAAACTTCAATACTAAGCTCCCCTACATAAAAGGTTAATAACAAACACAATAATAATATAATAAAAAGTGACTCTTATGATAAACGAATAGATGAACAGGGGATAAAGACTGTTATGAAGAAATCCTTGATAAAGATAGAAATGTAAAAAAAGGAAACTAGAAAAATGGCCAAGAAACATCAAAGAGAAGAAAGGAAAGCCGATAAACATCTGGACAACAAAGAAAAGACATAAACATAAACAAACGACACACACACACACACACACACACACACACACACGTACACACTACTACTACTACTACTACTTCTACTTTGCTGTCACTCGGAAGAGAATATGACTATCATCTCATCCAGCAATGATACAATGATATGAGTTATTAAGGATGTCACCTTCGTTGGTGAGCGCTGAGGTGACTCGAGAGGTCGATACAGGACCGAAATGGTCGTCCACAGATGTTGCACATGTGGAGGCCTACATCTTGTGCGGGAGGGGCGACAGCAGTGTTTCCGGCGCTGGCGCTTATCTGCCTCGGTATGCAATCGGGCTAAATTGAAAGTATTGACACCTTCTCGCGTGGTGCTTCTCCAAGCGTCACGGTGTGGAGTGATCGTCTTCTAGGTGACGGGGTCGAATTGGCACTTTTTCAGGTTTGTCTTAAGACTATCCATGTACCTTTTTCGTTGCCCGCCAGCGTTACGTTTATCATTTGTTAGATGACTGTAAAGTAGCTGCTTTGGCATTATACTGTCGTCCATGCGAGTAACCTGGCCAGTCCAACCTAGTTGTTCATGAATAATGGTAGCCTCGTTACTCCAAGGTGGTTTCAGCGAGAATACTGGCATTTTTTATCTTATCGTCCCAGCGATGCACATCTGATCCGATGTTGAATCTCTTCATCGACGTCTGCGGTGGTGGACAGGTGGCGAGCCAAGATACTGAAAGAAAGAAACATTAGAGAGGGTAGTACCGTTCACCTGGATGGCTGGTGGAGATTTGGTTGAACCAGCACTAGGCTGAAAGAGAATCTGAGTCTTACGTACATTCACCTCAAGGCCGAAGTGTGTATACGCATCTGCGTAGGTGTTCATGATCTGCTGTAGGTCGCGTTCAGTGTGAGCGACAAGGGTGAGTTCCTCTGTATACTGAAGTTCAATAATGAAAGCGGCCGACACCTTATGTTAAAATGTCCCTTCATCCGGCAATGGATGTCCACCTCGCCGGCTAAATTAACCTCCACTTGTATAAGGAAGAACTCAGACTGGGTGCCATTGTGCAAGGCACTACCGTTCATGGCATCGTGGAGTTGCCTCATATTGGCAATGGATTTTGGTGAGCAACCAAACGACTGAGGGTTCGTCAGAGCGCTTCCCTGTTGACCAAGACGAAGTCCTTAGTAAGGTCGAGGAAGGCCATGCACAAGTCACGACACTGTTCTCTGCACTTTTTCTGTATCTGGCGGGCAGCAAAGATCATGTCAGTCTGTTTAGGAGGACTCGGAAGATAATCTTGTCAGCTATGGACAGCGAGATCCCGCGGTAGTTGCCACAGTTTGACTGGTCTCCCTTGTTCTTATAAATATTGATGATGGAGGCTAGTAAACAGAGGTCCTCCTGCTTTATACACCTCGGCTGGTATTCCATCAGGACCTGTGGGTTTGTTATTTTTCATCTGCTTGATGGCAGTATATACCTCATCCAGAGATGGATGAAAACTGAGGTGGGTTAGCACTGGGTGCTAAGGGACCTGCTGGGTAGTCAGGACATCCACATCGGTGTTTCAGTTGACCAGCGAATGATCATGCAGTTTCCAGAGCTGACGGATGCCCTGTTGGTCTTTAATTAGGGAATTACTGTCGAATGGGCGGAGGGGAGCCGCGCCAATAGTAGCTCGGCCATAAATTGCTTAAGTGGAATTGAAAAATTGACATAACTTGTGTTGATCAGCAAATTTTTGCGTCCACGTGATTTATTTTTCAACCATGCGTTCTTTAGATTGCGAAGTTCGCGCTAGTCCGCCGCTTTCTTCTGACTTAAGGTGTGAGTTTTGGTCCGAGACTTAGAGTTGTTCTGCCAGTCAGGTAAAGCAGCACGTTTTCCATTGACGACTACGCCGATTTCCTGGTTATTTTCATCAACCCAATCCTGGTGTTTTCTTTGGATCTGGCCGAGGGTTTCGGTGCAGGCTTTTGTGATGACAGCATCGAGGATACCTCATTCTGCAGTAGGAGAAAGGTTGTTTGTTGTTGGGTTGTTTATCAGCCCATTGTCGAGCTGTTCTCTGAAAGCATGTTCTACCATTTGATCCTCCTGATGCTTGGTGTTAAAGCCTCTTCTTGAGGTTTGTTGCCTTTGCTATTTTGGGGCGGCGTGAAGGGAGAGTTTAGCATTGACGAGTCGATGATTTGTGTCACAGTGGGTGATGTGGACATCTCGGCGATCTCTTTCTTTGACAATGATGTAGTCAATGAGATGCCAATGTTTGGATCGTGGGTGTTGCCAAGAACCCTTGTACTTGTAGGCCTACTTAAACAAGGTGTAGGTGATAGTAAGGTTGTGTTCAGTATACTTGCTGAGGAGGAGTAGGCTGCTGGGATTACACTTGCCTACTCCATGGTTCCTTGACATAAGTAAACATCTCTGCCAACTCTGCCACTGAAGTCACCGAGGAACACGACGACCTTATCTCTTCTGAGGATGGAGGTTAGCACTATGTCAAGGTTTGCGTAAAAGGCCTCCTTGATGTCATCCTTATATCCAGTGTTGGGGCGTATGCACTGATGAAGAAGGCATGACATAAGTAAATCAGATGGACTCGAAGCAATTCCAGAAATTTTATTTCTCTTCGCAGCAGCCTTACCCTTGCAGAAGAAGGTATAGCCGGATCCCTGTTCTGTGAGTCAAGCCTCGTCTGGGAGCCGGGACTCAACGATGGCTGCTATGTCGATGTTATACCGCCACAAGAGCGGCTCCTCTTTCAGGACGCTCATTTGTGCCAATATCCAGAAGTGTCCTTACGTTCTCTTCAACAACCATAAAAGGTTGTATAGTTTGTTTTTGCTTTGACCTGTGATTGTGTTTTCAACTGCATTAGGATGACCTTACTGAGTGTGGTTTCCCAGTCAGGTGGGTTTTTTGGCAGGATATGTTTAGGGCACCTTTTCTACCCCTCTCCCTGTGTGGGGCGAGCAGAGTGGCTCCTGGGAACGGCTCTTCAATCGCACAGACAGGACTGGATTGCACTGCTGCCTAGATCCCAGTTCATACACGACCATCTTATCTATGCCGCCCATGTGCAGAGTTGTGACTAGAGATTCCCAGTAGTCTTTTCTGCCTGTCCCAGTCGCTATTCGTCTGACGCCAGAAGACTTTTGGGGAGTTAGGGGTTATGCTGATGATGATGATGAATATATGATGAACAGTGGCTGCACATGAGTTGATTTATCTGGCAAGGCAGGAGCGCAGGCTACACCCACACATCTTGGCTCTCCCTTTTCCGGATCCAGTGGTGCAGGTAGCTGCAACAACTGGGAAGAGGGAGAGTTGTAATGGACTGCCGATAGCCCAGTTTGTTGGGTCTCGCCTTAGTAGCCTGTCCATCCTCCATTGCCTTTATCCGCCGGTGTAGTCGTTGGGTTCCCGTGTTGGTCACGTCTTCCGCCTATACCGCCGTTCGGGGTCTTGTTGGAGCTCTGTAAGCATGTTTGCCTGATGCAGGGTTTCACCACAGATTTTTCGTTCGAGGTTTACACCCCCAGCCTTAAACCTTCCAAGATTAATACGCAAGGCAGTGGGGCAGTGGTTAGTAACCGCTAAGGCTTCTCCACATGCCTGTAGGTTTTTGCGCCGACCGTCTGGGGCCCACTGCTGCTCCGCGATCCCCCCCAGTGTTCTAGCCTGGGGCCGCGAGGCACCCAATTACCGTGTGAAACTACGAGGAGGCGCAGCAGGAGTCTTGATGGTGAAGAAGCTGTGTACTGGCAGGGAAAGACTTACGCAAGGCTGCTTCCCTGTTCACCACGAGGGTTAGCCATCGACGATAGCTGAAAGCGAGAGGAAGTCAAGCAGTGCCTGCATTTTAATACTAACATAATGCTGCCACGTGAGACGCATTACTCCACCCTCCGCACACACACACACATATATATATATATATATATATATATATATATATATATATATATATATATATATATATATATATATATATATATATATATATATATATATATATATATATAGTGATTTACATTGTAATTTGCTTATTATATATTATTACAGTGATTGCATATATATATATATATATATATATATATATATATATATATATATATATATATATATATATATATATATATATATATATATATATATATATACTTCATTTTTAGTCCATATAACACGCGGACTTTGAACATATAATCAACGACCTCACCAGCAAGGAATCGAACCCTCGACCTACTGGGTGGGACTAGGGAACGCTTACCGGCTAGGCCACAAGGACACTAAAAGCAGTTCTAGACTTGTTATATTTCACACAAAGCCTGTTCATCGAGCTGATGGCGCCGTGAACCTCATTGGGAAACTGCCCGTGCCTCGTATGTGGTGTCAGTAGCATTTTACCGAATCCAGCTGGTATGAAACGCGAGGTACATATATATACTTCATTTTTAGTCCATATAACACGCGGCAGTGATATATACTCAAGAAACACAATGAACCTTGCGAATTAATAAGTTTTGATGTAAATTCACTGTTCACTAGAGTACCTGTGAAAGACTTACTTTCATTTCTTAAAGATAAATTACAACTGTTAGATTTAACTATTGAACATGATACTTTCCTGAAATTGATAGAGTTATGCGTAACTGACAATGTGTTTAGAGCAAATGGGAAGTTCTACAAGCAAATATTTGGCATGAGCATGGGTAATTGTCTTTCTGCTCCTCTAGCCTGTATTTATATGGAGTTTTTTGAGTCTAGATTACTACCCAATATAGTGGACTTTATTCCTCCATGGTATAGATATGTAGATGATGTTCTTTGTCTTTGGCCTAGAAACAGTGACCCATTGGAATTTTTAGACAAGCTTAATGATATTGTCCCAAGTATCACATTCAAAATTGAAAGAGAAATAAATGGATCCCTTCCATTCCTTGATATGCTTATCATGAGAAATGGCCAAAACTATAAATTTAAGGTATATAGAAAGCCCACACAGGTAGACAGTTTCATTCACTTTTTATCGAATCACCTTGAGTCTACCAAAATGTCAGTTTTTTCTGCTATGTTCTTAAGATGTCTGCGTATTTGTGACCCTGAATTTATTGACGATGAATTGAAACACATTCGTTCCATTGCACAGAAACTCGGGTACCCTTCTGTGTTTGTTGATCGTTGTTTTAAAAGGGCTAAAAAATCCTTTCATTCCTCTCAAACCAGACAAGTTCCTACACTTAAGAATATTTTGACTCTGCCCTATCGTAATGAATTTGTCCCGTTAGTTCGGTCCCTCAAGCTTCTAAATATTAATGTTGTTTTCAAGTATGACTCAACCATTACCAATATGTTAATAAGGAATAGCCCAAGTTTGAATGTAAATGGAAGTGTTTATTGTATTCCATGTAGCAAATGTAATTGTAATTATGTAGGACAGACAGGAAAAACACTGCAGCTCAGAATCAAACATAAGTATAATATCAGAACAGCATCTGAAAGCAGTGCCTT
Source organism: Homarus americanus (assembly GCF_018991925.1). NCBI lineage: Eukaryota > Metazoa > Arthropoda > Malacostraca > Decapoda > Nephropidae > Homarus > Homarus americanus. The sequence continues at coordinate 87,178 of NW_024741892.1, read as the reverse complement.
GTTCGTTCATGTTAGGAATAATAATCACCCCATTGCTTGGGAAAAAAGCTTAGAAGTATTTAAATCATCTTGTGTCACAGAAAGACTTCTGGTTGAAGCTAGTTTGATTAAGGAATTAAAATCAATAAACCTTAGTGATGGTCAGTTCAAAACTGATATGTTACATAAATTTATTTGTCAGTGGCCCAAGGTTAAAAATGCTTTGAAAACCTTTGATCTAGATGTCCCTTATTTTTGACCTGACCTGACTAGTCACGTCACCCCCCTTCTCTTAAGCTCCTCTACGTGTGTGTTGGTGTGTGGATTAGTGGATGACATCATTATGACCTGACCTCATGTTTTTAAGGTCACCCTATATATTTAAGCCTCTCTCTGTCCATGTAATCCAGTTGCCTCTGAAGATGGCTTGAATAAAGACGAAAGCTAAGGTGCTCCGTTGTTTCCATTTTCCCGTGTGATTTTATCGATATATATATATATATATATATATATATATATATATATATATATATGTATATGTATGTATGTATATGTATGTATGTATGTATGTATGTATGTATGTATGTATGTATGTATGTATGTATGTATGTATGTATGTATGTATGTATGTATGTATGTATGTATGTATGTATGTATGTATGTATGTATGTATGTATGTATGTATGTATGTATGTATGTATGTATGTATGTATGTATGTATGTATATATATATATATATATATATATATATATATATATATATATATATATATATATATATATATATATATATATATATATATATATATATATATATATATATATATATATATATATTTTCACGCGCCCGCTGAGAAAAAGCAACAATATCTGGGACAAACCAAGTAAATGGTGATTGACTTTCGTAAGTGATACAACAGTGAAAAGCAGAACACCAAAACTTGATAAAATGCAAGACAACAAAGAGAGGAAGAAGGAAGAAGCAACTGCTGATGATGGCGGAGAAGCAGGAAGGCTGTTATATCTGTATATCTGTATATATATATATATATATATATATATTAACTGACACAATACAATTGATAAGAAAGTGTATGAGAACATGTTTGTGTTTGTATGTCGCCGGCAGTCTGTGTGTGTTTATAGGTTTAATATATACGTCTGCTACTTAGAACAAAAACCTTATGCTAAGAACACACTTGGAAAACTATAACAAACGGAAGAACAAGGAATTAGAGAACTTGAATTAGAGAGAACACAGAGCGACACCATGAACGGAAACAACGAATTAAGAAACGAGAACAAACGAAAAATAGATAAGAAAGTGATGACAAGTGAACAAATTGAACATCAGATAATAAGAGAAACCAAGAAATAGAAAACCCTAGAGAACAAGACAGCAAAGACTCAAAACACTAGTAAGTGGAGTTGTGAATGAGCATTATTGCCATGTGAGCGACGTAATGACGACGATTATCGGGGTATCTGAGAATGCCAGTTCTTGAGAAGGGGTGTGAGGCTACGAGGAGCTGGCAACACTGTTTCCTCCTCTGAAGTCACCAACATTTTCCCGTACGATGAACAGGGTGGGAAGTCTTGATAAATAGAAAGATGGAATGAGGGAATGAAAGAAAATGGCGGAAGGCAGAAATGGAAAAGAAAGGGGAGGGGTAGTGGATAATAAAGGGAAAGATAAAAAGAAAAAGAGATGAAGAGGAATAATAAGAAAGGTGGATAAAGATAAGGGGATGGTAGAATACACGAGATAAAATAAAATAAAAGTGAAATGATAACCAAAAGGGAGAAATCAGGGAATGGACTGAATATTCATTATAAGATAACTGATAAGAGGAGAGAGGGAGGGTGGGAGGGAGGAAAGAAAGGAATGACACAAAGAAAAATACGAAAAAGAATAAGATGAAGAAAGATAAAAAAGACGTAGACATAATTTTATCCCCAAAGCCTACAAGAAGAGAGAAAAAAGAGAAGAGTGAGAGTGCAAGAAAGAGAGTAAGTGAGAGAGTGAAACTAAGAAAGAGAGAGTGTGTGTGCAAGTAAGAAAGTGAGAGAGAGAGCCAAAGTAAGAGAGAAAGATCGAGGGAGATAGACAGAGTTGAAGAAATTTGAGTTCCTAAAATGGGCAAATGTTAGAATGTGTGTTATGTATGAGAGTGAGGGGATGAGGGAGTGAGAGGGTGGGAGTGAAAGTGAGGGAGTGAGGAAGTGAGAGGGTGGGAGTGAAAGTGAGGGAGTGAGGAAGTGAGAGGGTGGGAGTGAGGGAGAGACCATTATAATGATATACCCGGCCTCTCACAATAGTGTTATCCCACCTGACTGGAGACTGCCTGGCCTCCTCATCCTCCTCCTCCTCTACCCTCCTCCTCCCCCTCCTCATCCTCCTCTTCCTCTAAATATTCCCAATAAATTTTCCACGAGTGTTCTCCAAATGTTCTCCAAAACTCACAATGGTTCTCCAACTGTTCTCCAAATATGTCCGACAAATTAATTGGTAAATATTGTATAAGGTTAATAGTGTAATTGGTTAATGGTGTAATAGGTAAATGATACATGAGGCAATTAACTTAATAAGTATTATAATTTAGTAGCAAAGTATTGTAAAAAGTCAAAGGTGTAATAGGTAAATTAATGTGATAGGTAACTAGCATAATAGATAAATAAAATAATAAGGTAAGTAGTTTAATTGATAAATAGAGCAATAAGTAAATAGTATAATTGTTAAATGGTGTAATAGTTAACTAGTGTAAAATGCAAATTGTGTAATAGGAAACTAGTGTAATAGGAAACTAGCGTAATAGGTGAATAGTGTAATAGGTAACTAGTATAATAGACAACTAGCATAATAGGGAAATAGTGTAATAGGTACAGTAATGGGATAAAGGGAGGGGGAGATGGGAAGAGGAAATAACTGTCTCGTATCGCGACTCAGTCATACGAGAGAGGAGAAAGGAAAGGTAGAGGAGGAAGGAAATGAAAGGAGATGGGAGAAGGGAGAGACAAATGGAAGGCAAATGGAAAGATAAGATAGAAGGAGGAAGGGGTGTAGGAGACTGAAAGTAAGAAGAAAGAGAGATGTGAGAGAGGAGGGAAAAGTGAGAGAATAAGAGGAGATGAAAGTATGAGAGAGGAAGGGAAAGGGAAGGAGATGGAATAGGGTGAGAAGTAGAAGAAGAAGAATTGAAGAACAGGAAAAGAAGGTGATGAAGGCAGAAAAATGGATGAAAATGGAGCTAGAAAGTAGAATAAAGTAAGGAATCAGACAAAAATGTGATGTTTGTGGTGCTAATACATGAATACCAATTACACCTTAAGACATGGCGTCCGGTTAATTAAAAGATGGCGTTTCTCTACCACACTTCCTCTACCACACTACTACACTTCCTCTACCACACTACTACACTTCCTCCACCACACTACCACACTTCCTCCACCACACTACCACACTTCCTCCACCACACTACCACACTTCCTCCAACACACTACCACACTTCCTCCACCACACTACAACACTTCCTCCATCACACTACCACACTTCCTCCATCACACTACCACACTTCCCTTACCACACTACCTTCACCACACACTTTACACCTTAAGGTCAATGCGCCTTTAAATTTCCGGTTTATTGTTTGTTTATTTCATGATTCACTGTAACTTTCTTTCTTTTCTCACTCTGTTTCTAAGTCTCTTTCTTTCTCTTTCTCCCTATCTCTAAACATAGATTCTCTCTCTCTCACTCTAATTCCATCAACCTAATTTATATACAAATAAAATACCAACACCATCTCCTTCTTGACCTGACTAGCCTCTCATGGTAGCGAGACAGAGATTCCATTATAATAAACTTTGTAAATAGTAATAATTGGCTCGCTAAAGACGTTCGTTGCTGCCTCTACAGATTGTCCCTAGCACTGTACTAATACGCCTTACGTTGAGCCATTCTTACCATTAGATTTAAGGTTTAGTCACAATGGGTCTGAGTCCTAATGGTCCATATGGAAATGGGTTCTAATGTTAATGGGCCCCAATTTTAATGGTATTATGTGAGGGGGGTCTATTAGATCTGGGGTCTATTAGATCTCTAATCACCCACCCTTATCCCGTATTCATGCTCCATCATTCATCCTCCACTCCTCCCAAATTTCCCTATCCACCCTCGGTCACCTACCCTCCTTCATCCACCCTCTTTCATCAACCCTACCTCATCCTTCTTCCATCACCCACCCTCCTTTTCCAACCCTCTTTCACCCACCCTCCTTCATCCATCCTCTATTACCCACCCTCCTTAATCCACCCTCCCTCATCCACTTTTTCTTGCCCAAACCTTCCTCACTCAACCTCCTTTACCAACCCTCCTTCATCCACCCTCTCTCATCCACCTTCTTCTACCCACCCTCCCTTATCCACCGTCCCTCACCCATCCTCCTTTAGAACATAAGAAAATAAGGAGTCTGCAATAGGCCGGTTGGCCTGTGAATGGCAGCTCCTGTCGAGAGTTACTACCACTCTCTATCATCCATGAATCTATCTAGCCTCCTTTTAAAACTTTCCAGAGTTCCAGCACTTACTACAAAGTTGCTAAGCTTGTTCCACTCGTCCACCACCCTATTTGTGAACCAGTTCCTTCCTATCTCCCTCCTAAACCTAAACTTAGCCAACTTAAATCCGTTGCTACGAGTCCTATCCTGCTCGGATATTATAAGAACTTTATCTATATCCCCTTTATTGATTCCTTTCACCCACTTAAATGCTTCTATCATATCCCCCCACACTCTTCGTCTTTCTCGGGAATGTAAGTTTAGTTTCTTTAACCTATCTTGATATGGAAGGTTTCTAAGTCCCGGAATCATTTTCGTCATTCTTCGCTGTACCGACTCCAGTGAATTGATATCCATTCTATAATAAGGGCACCAGAACTGAACCGCATAATCGAGATGCGGCCTGATTAGCGCAAGATATAGTTGCAATAAGACCTCTGCACTCTTATTACTTACACTTCTAGATATAAAACCTAATACTCTGTTTGCCTTATTTCGAACATTAACGCACTGTTTTCTAGGCCGTAGGTCCGGGTTTGCAAGTACCCCCCCAAATCTCTTTCACAAGTCGACTTCTCTGGGTTGATGTTGCTAAGGCTGTATTCATTGACAGTATTTGTTCTTCCAATATTAAGTACGCTGCACTTGCTGGTGTTGAATTGCATTTGCCATTTTTATGACCACTCCTGCAGTTTATTTAAATCCTCCTGTAGTGCATTTGCATCCTGCCCTGAATTAATCTGCCGCCCTTTACCCACCCTTCCTCTTCTACCCACCCTCACCCATCCTTCCTCCCCCAAAACTTCCCTCCTCCAAACCTCCATCATCCATCCTTACTCCATACAACCACCTTCTCCCACCTTCCCTCATCCACCCCCATAACCTACTATTCTTCATCTGTTGTGCAAGGCAATTATTTTTTTTAATTACTCGTATCGTATCCATAAAGAGTGTTTTTAAATGACAATATAGAGATGGTGACGACATGAGCATTTGTTGTGTATTTGTCAACTTTTCAATAACTCACAGAACAAAAGAAATTGAAAAAAAATAAAGAGTTTTAAATGTATTGACATAATTGATTTGAGAGATGGATTAATATTTTATTTTTATTTTTTTGGCACGTGGGATAAAAATAGATAATGTTTTGAATTATGGGTGTATTTTTTTTTCAATTATGGGTGGATTTTTTCATGTGATGGTAAATAATACAAACAATTAGAATAGGTAAATCTGGTTTTTTTTCAGATTTGTTTTGTTCTTTTAATATATAGCAGGGAAGAATTTATTGTTCACGTAGATAAATAAATTAAAATGATAAAAAAATAAAAAATAATTTATTTTGTTTTTTCTTCTAATTCTCTCATGTCTCTGTGTAAGGGAATAAGAAAATTGGGAAGACAAATTGATCTTCTGTTAATTAGGTTGTAGGAACTACCTCTTGGCCTATATACCTCATTCCCCTATCAGCTGACTTGTTTATAGAGCCTCCCTAATCCACCACTACCCCCTTCCACCCTCCCTCCCTTCATTCCACCACGCCTTTCCACCTCTCTTTCCCTTCCCTGCACCACCTTCCACCCCCACCCCCATCCTTCCCCTCAACCTCCACCTCCCATCCCTTATTACCTTCCACCTCCCATCCCATCACTACCTCCACCCCACCTCCCATCCCTTCATTACCCCATCCCCCCACCTCCCTATCCCTCGACTCCACTCGAACCTCCAATCCCACACTGCCCTCCAACCTACCTCCCTCACTCCCATCTCCTCTCCTCCCACCCCTCCACCTCACCCCCCCTCGTCCGTTCATCTTGTTTTTTTTTAATTATTGTTCGTCCATCTCGGCTCTTGTTTTTATTTTTATTGTTTATATTTGTTCCCATAAGTATGAAAACTTTTGATATCCTTCCAATTTATTTGAGGAAATACAGTAAATGTATGTATGTATGTATGTATGTATGTATGTATGTATGTATGTATGTATGTATGTACAGTATGTTATGGTATGCTATGCTATGCTATGCTATGCTACGTATGTATGTATGTATATGTGTGTATGTATGTATGTGTGATCATTAAATCGTTTTTTTTCCCAGGTTAAGGTGGGGAAAGGATGGAAGGCATGCTGGGGCTCAAGGCACAGCCAGACATGAGGGATAGAGAAGTCACAACATACAGTCGTGGGGGGAAAGGTTGGAAAAGAAGTTTAATGAGTTAAACAGAGGGGGACGACACCCCTTGTTTGTTGGCTAACTAAGCTAACCTAGGATTTAGAATGAGGTTGCACAATGGTTATTTTAGTAGACAATGACGAGATTGATTTTACAATTACAAGTTTATTAACATCTTATACTGTATTACGTTATGGACTCACTTGATTGTGACTTGTTAAATGTGAATTTATATCATCTAAGTTTTAATCTAAGGTGGATCACTGTGGCGGACATAGATGGATCGCGGGTTGGGTTGTTGTAGTGCGGGCAGACTCCGGGGCCACCAGGCGTGGGGTCTCCCTCCGTTGATGTCTTCCCTCTGGGCTGTGAGGGTCGTCCAGGAGCTTGGGCGTCTGAGGGGTCTCCAGGATGTCTGTCCCACCTCTTCCTGTGAGGGTCGTCAGGAGCTTGTAAACCTTCTGTTTTATTTCTTAGGTGGATGGTTTCCACTGTCTCCTGGTAGGGTGGCGCTTGGCCACTGGCTGACCTCAAACACTTGTTTTGGAAGCTCTGTAGTTGTTGTAGTCTAGTCTTCCCGAGTGTGACGAGTGGTATAGATGGGTACTCCAACACAGGCCTCACCAGCGCCTTGTACAGGTGAACTTGTATCTTCTCAGGCATCAATTTAAAACGTTTTAATTTGGCTGCGGCGACTTTGGCTTTATTTAGTCTGTCCTTCACGTGGGGAATGATGCCCGTCCGAGAAATGATGAGGCCGAGCAACCTGCCTTGTTTAGAGTACTCAATCTCTTCGTCGTCGATCATCAATGGGGCCGGCTTGAATTTGGCTATGGGTATGACCTCAAATTTCGTTTTGTTTGTTTTTATTTTCCATTTATTTTCATACTCCGAGATCTCCTCTATTGCCCGAGCAGTGAGTCGCGCCATCCTTGCTGTGGACCTTCCTGGGCAGGTGACGATCTGTGTTACATCGTCGGCATACATGACGTACTCGCTGCCGACGATTGGGGGTGGCAGGTCAGCCGTGTAGAGTGTGTAAAGGGTTGGTGAGAGACAAGAGCCCTGAGGCACGCCGCTCGATAGTGAGAATTCTTCTCCAAAATGTTCTTGCATCTTGATTTTGGCTCTGCGGTCCATAATGAAGTTGCACAGCAGGCGCGTCAGATTTTCGGGTAGCCCCAGTTGTATGATCTTATACTGCAGCCCTGCGTGCCAAACTTTGTCAAACGCCTTGCTGACGTCCCTCAGTACTATATTGCACTGCAGGCGGCCAGTCATGGCATTGGCGATCTGCTCGTAGGCCTGAGCTATGGCGGTGGATGTGCCTCGGTACTGGCGGAAGCCGAACTGGCGGGGATTATGCACGTCTTCGTCCTCCAGATACATCCGCAATCGCTTGTTGACTATTTTTTCGAAGATTTTGGCAGGTACCTCTAGCAGCGATATTGGTCGAAAGTTTTCGACTTTGTTTGGAGGCTTCCCTGCTTTTGGTATGAGGCGAATAACGGCGATTTTGAACATCTTAGGGAAGTATCCAGAGGCGAGGCAGGCGTTGCATATATGAGCAAGCCTCTCTATCATGTTGTCGGGGAGTTGAGCCAGGATCTTCTTGTTAATGTGACTTTGACCAGGTGATTTGTTTTTAAACCCTTTTATGACGGCTGACACATCTGCAGGAACTATGCGCTCCGTCAGGTAGCTTCCGTCCACCAGTCTAGTGAAGTCAGTCCGTGGGAGCGGCTGGAGCAGGTGCTGATGGTCCTGCAACTGACCTAAAATGTCCTCCTCAAACTCCCTGTCGAAGCCCTCGTTCTCCTGTTCACTAATGGTAAAGATCTTTCGTAAATATCGCCGATGTAGTTGTTCTTGGTTTTCTTCCTCGAATATTTTTACGTTGTTTTGGTCGAGCAGGTAAGGGACCGTGCTAGAGGTGGAACCCATCAGTCGCTTGATCCCTTTCCAGAATGCAGCAGAATCGCGGTAATTGTTGGCTGCCTCCCACACCAAGGCGGCCCACTTTTGTTCATGTAGACGTTTGCTCTCGTGCTGGATGTCCGTCTGTAGCTCTCGGTACCGGTCTCTCAGCTCTTGCGTCCACCCGCGGATACTGGCTAGCTGTCTCACGTGAGCGTACTGGACACTGAGCTGCCTCAGCTGGTGACTAGTGTGAGGATGGGGAATGGTCCTGTAACTGGTGGTCGGGATGTTGTTGTCCATCTCCGTCTTCACATCCGTATACCATTGTTCGACCGCGTCGTCGATGTCATTGGGGCTGGCTTCTTCCAGGTTTCTCCCCTGCTTGAGACTGAGAGACTCCTTGAAGGAGTCCCAGTCTGCCCGTTTGAGGTTTGACCTGATGTTGGCGGGGATCATAATGGGATTGGATGAGAGCGTCACGACGACTGGCAGGTGATCGCTGGTACTGATGGGTCCGGCGGTAACGTGCCTGTTCAGGACGGCCTCGTTGTTAGAGAGGATTATGTCGGGTGTTGTGGCACTGGCACGTCTGATCAATGTCGGGAAATCTGGCCCGAGGTGTTGCAGTTTTCCCCTTCTGATGTTGTCATACAGCGCCACACCGACGTTGTTCTCATTACCGTGTCCTAGTATGGCGTGGCGCGCATTTAAGTCCCCTATGATGTATGTTGGTCATTAAATCGTGAGGATTACGTCATCTTCAGGTAGCATGTTTAATTAGTGCATATAATTACTAAGGTAATTAATCTCTCACACCTTTCAAATTTAAATCTTTAAGCAGGTTAAAAAGATAGTTATGGGAATTTCAAGAACGTCTCTACAAATCATAGTAAAAGTAATTACGATCAAGAGAGAGAGAGAGAGAGAGAGAGAGAGAGAGATTGCCTTACACTGACACATGCAAACAGATAGCGAAAGAAAGATTGAAAGACCACAGAGAGACAAAGAAAAAAAAACATCCGCAAGAGGTAACATCCATAAACACTGATAAACACACGGATAGCAAATAGAAGAGAAACGAGGATAAAGAGAAGAGTAAACAATCAAACAGATAGAGGAAGAGAGGACACGGAAAGATAGTGTTATTGAAAACCCAAACAAAAATATAAATAATACGAAGGAAGATAAACAAACACAAACAAATCCACAGAGAGAAGCGGAAATTGACGATAAGGTGAAAAATAAGGAGAAATTAGAAGAAAAGTATAATGAAATAAGATAGATAAAATACATAAAGGCAGACATCTCTTTATTTACAACGAGGCGGAAGGCGGAGATAAGAGATAAGAAAACATGAAATTATCCGCAGAAAACAACACAGGCAAACACACAGAGGAAACACGGGAGTGGATAGACAATTTTAAAACCCCACCACCAAACTCATCATAATTCGAAAAGCAAGTCGCTAGATATAGATGTTTTCGAAGTCAAAGTTTGACTTGAACATGAATTTCATAGAATGTGACACTTCTTATACATCCAACACTGATAAAAACTAGGAAAAGCGAACACCGGATTCTCAGTAGCTTTTATCTTATTTTTCTCCCGGTTTGTGTGAAAACGGATCTAGCGAATTCACAGAAGAAGGAAAAACACTAATATGAGATCTAAAATTCTACCTTGACTAATTATGTTTTTCTTTATCTTAAAATACGAGATTAATATTTTACATAAATATTTGACAAGCTAATGTTACATGTTCTCCTCCTATTGGGTATATAAAACGATTTGCTTTCACCTACACAGAGATATAGAGATGATAATTATATGGGTGGAGAGACAGAAACAATAAAGATCACCAGATAGACAGAGACAGAAAAAAGTGAGTCAGACAGGGAAACACCCGCAGTTAGGGTGTGTAGGGTGCTATTCAACAGACTCCCAATTTGTCCAAGTTTTCTGTTGTGGTGTTGGCTGTTGTTGTCTCCCACTTGAGAGATATTCTGGGCTGCCAGGTGGAAGGGACTGTCTCATTACGTCACCTTCATCACTGTGACGTCAGAGGGGAAGGACGTTATCTAGTGACGTCAAATTTATCACCGTGACGTCAGAGGGGAAAATTGTAATGCTATATTTATCATCAACTTCGTGTTTTAAGGAAATATGTCAGTTAAACACGTTCTCTCACTCCTCCGAATAGTGGGAAAGTTAACAATATAATTTTGAATAATATGACGCCAAATTAGCCACGGAACTCGGGTAAAATTAAGCATACGAATTACGGTAAAAATTAACATAAAAATCTTGGAAAAAAAAATCTGAATACCTGCAGAAACCTTAATGCGAACGGGATTTATCTCTCGCCAGGAGCCGCCAGGGAACTCTAGGATAATCTTGGAGTTTGAGATATTGTCTGGTGATAAATCCTTCATCTGCGATACACCGTCAGGCAGGGCGGTGATGGTCGGCTACCATTCACGGCCAGATACTGAGGCAGTTCTCCCATAAACAACACACCTTCCTCGATACCTGGCGATAACCGCCCTAACCAAATGAGGGACTATAATTCTTCGTTGCCGTAACTAAATTTTCTTATCAGCGTTATATCCAAATGAGATACTAAAATTCTTATAGCGCGTAACCAAATAAGTAACTATAATTCAGTTTTATAACCAAATGAGCTGGCGAGGTTGTTGATTCTATATATATATATATATATATATATATATATATATATATATATATATATATAACGCCGGAATGAAATTATAGTAATTCTCTCAACGCGGAACAGCATCGAACAACATAATTGTCCCAACGCGAGCATTGGATATTAAGCGAGAAACTAGACGTATATATTTCTCAATGTGATAAACAAACGCAATAATGACAACCTATAATTCTTTCAGCTCGCAGAATGAAATCAGTGGCTAAAATTATTTCAAAATTCAAAGCCAAATGAGGGATTATGATTCCCCTCGGTACTAAAATCAAATGAGTAACTATTATCATTCCTCGGGCGTTATCACCAAGCAAGAGACAAATTTAACTCTCTTCACTGCCGTAACCAAATGAGAACCCAGCGATATCCGCGGTGTTAAACTCCATAGGCGTCGTATTTAAATGAGCCGCCATAATTCCCCTTGGCACCACAATCAAATGGGAATCGAGGTTGCCGTCCGCGCCCTCAAATAAATTTGAATCTATAATTTCATCAGCGCTCTATGTATGATTTCTCGTTGTCAATAATTACAATCATAATTTAACAGTCTATTAACTGCAGTAATCAAATTAAAAACTATATACTTAAATGTCGGGAAAGTATAATCAATTAAGAGTATATATTAATTCCTGGGTCGCCTTATCAAATGAGACTTTTTTTTTACTTCATGATTATGTCAATTAATTTTTAACTCAAAAGGGTAAGAAATTGCTTAGAAAATCGACACCAAAAACATACGAGACATTATAAATAATATCGACCCAATAAGCAATTGAAAAAACTTTGATTCTCTGGATTAAAAAATTACAGTGAATACAAAAAGTTACATTAAAAGGAATAGTGATGTATTTGTCAAACGAGAAATGAATGGGATTTTGTCCACTCCTAAAGCAAATGAAAAATTTTAATTCCTTGGATTTAATACAGAAATTATATCATACGTCATATTAATTCACCTACAGCAAATACCCCCCAAAAATATATTACATTAAAAATACTGTTGCCATAGTTAAAGAAGAAACTATTAATCCCTGGAGCGTCGTAACCAAATGAGACACTGTGATTACCTGCCATTATCCTGCCAAGCGACGTTAGCTTCATGAGGTGTAAATTTCCCCCGCGTCTTCCTTCCAAGTTATTTATTACACCATAATAATTTGATTTTGACCGACATTCTGATCTCTACGTCAACTTTACCTAGAGCCGAAAATTGCATAAATCATCCCCCCCCTCAGAAAAAGTTCCGTACACTATCTGCTATCGATTTTTCCCATCAACCCGAAGCCAAAATTCATCACGGATATTAGTCTTTTAAAAACACGTAAACATAGATACCTATTTTTAAATATAGTTCCTCTTTTAAATCTATTTGTTTCTGAAATGCTACACTATCAGTCTTGCCTGTTTTGATACTAAAAAATAAAAACACAAGGAAACGAGTACCTTGAAAGGTAAATGGTTTCTGTTCATTAAATTCCTATATTATTGCTGTTAATTTTTTTAGATTTTGTTTTGTAAATTTTAGCGATGAATTCAGTAGAAATATTTGTAAACAAGATCACTTCTTGTTTCCTTGGTTGTGTAATGATTAAAATTATTTTTTTTTATCTTTGTTTTATTCGTGCGTTTGTTTATCTCATTATGCTTGTCACTTGTTCGTTGTATTTCTCTCACATGTTAGTTTTGCGTTTGAGACTCGTCTGCTATACGTTTAACACAGATCCTCACACGTTTGGCTGACGTCTGCCGCAAGTTCTTCATATGTTCTTCATAAGAGTTTTACTCGTTTAACACCTGTATAACATACAGTGCCACTCGATCTTGTCATATTTTGTGGTGTTTTTCGTGTGTGTGTGTGAGTGTGTGTATTAATAATAATAATTAGCGGTTTATTGTGTGGCGACTCTGTCCCCTCCTCACTCTACCACCATAACCATCACTTGCTCCAACTTGACACCTGGAGAAGAAACTGCTTCACGAAGCTACTCGACCCCAGTGAGCACCGTTTCAGAACCAGTTTCCCATCCGACTAAGAGACCAGTTTTCCATCTGATTATGAGACCGAGGTATCGAGGCAAGTGTGTCTGCCTGGTAAACTGAGTCTCTTGTCTGCGGCTGACGGTGTTCCTCTTCTCCCGGGGTGTGGACGACGAATTGTTTTAAGGACTACTGCTGGTGGTGTTGTGATGGTTTGATGGTAGTAGACTATGGTGTTAATCCCCGGTTCCTTATGGTTGGCCATCGCAACCTAGACTTGCTACCTGAGCTGCCATTTCTATCAGGGTTTTGTGTTGTTGTATATAGTAGGTGTATTTAATGTATAAAGTAAGAATAATTGGGTAATATTCTGGTGTGTTTTGACAAATGCATAGTTGTTACTTTTGTGTATAATTGCACATTTTGTTTTACTTGTGTTATTTAATGTAACTAATTAACCAACTTAATCAATACTTAATATAAATGTTATTAAATTATTTTGTTTACGTGATAACCGTCTTATCCCTTTCATAACTTAAATTTGTTTGTCACGAACAGTGATTCTTGTGTGTGTTTGGTCCTTACTTGCTGCATCCACGTATTTCAACCCAAAAATGGCAAATTAAATTCAACACCAGCAAGTGCAGCGTACTTAATATTGGAAGAACAAATACTGTCAATGTACAGTATACAGCCGTAACAACATCAAACTAGAGAAGCCGACTTGTGAAAGAGACTTGGGGGTACTTGTAATCCCGGATCTACGGCCTAGAAAATAGTGCGTTAATGTTCGAAATAAGGCAAACAGAGTATTAGGTTTTATATCTGGAAGTGTAAGTAATAAGAGTGCAGAGTTCTTATTGCAACTACATCTTGCGCTAGTCAGGCCGCACCTCGATTATGCTGTTCAGTTCTGGTGGCCTTATTATAGAATGGATATCAATTCACTGGAGTCGGTGCAGCGAAGAATGACGAAAATGATTCCGGGACTTAGAAACCTTCCATATCAAGATAGATTAATGAAACTAAACTTGCATTCCCTAGAAAGACGAAGAGTGCGGAGAGATATGATAAAAGTATTTAAGTGGGTGAAAGGAATCAATAGAGGAGATATAGATAAAGTTCTTATAATATACGAGCAGGATAGGACTCGTAGTAACGGATTTAAGTTGGATAAGTTTAGGTTTAGGAGGGAGATAGGAAGGAAGTGGCTCACAAATAGGGTGGTGGACGAGTGGAACAAGCTTAGCAACTTTGTAGTAAGTGCTGGAACGCTGGAAAGTTTTTAAAGGGGGCTAGACAGATTCATGAATGATAGAGAGTGGTAGTAACTCTCGACAGGAGCTGCCATGCACAGGCCAACCGGCCTATTGCAGACTCCTTATTTTCTTATGTTCTTAACCCCTTGAATATTCACTCTGTATTCTTTTACTTGTCAACTTTGTCTTTCCTCAGTGTTGTGGGTAGCAAGAAGGGACATCACCATTGAAAGAGCATGGCAGCTGGAAGGCTGAAAATATACAGTTACATAATTGGGAATGGGTCACTTGATTGACAAATAATTTACAAGTAACATAAATGATCCAAATAAGACATATAACAACAAGGTAGGAGCAGGCTATACTACAGGGCATTTTAACATAGTAACAGTGCAAAAAGGTAAGACTGACTGGGAGTGAACACACTGGTTGATTACGGGTTGTTGATAATTTTTACAATGGTTGGGACTGGGCTGTTGTTATAGCGATCAGTACGTGCTTGTATGCGGTTGTGGTGTCGAACAGCAATTCGCGGACGAGGGATCTCCAATGGAAGTAGGAGCCGGTGTCGAGGATGGTGCAGAAGCTTCTGACCTAATTTGCAGATGAGGTGGCGGTGATGATCAGAGAGAGCCGAGAGGGTCAATGTGTTAAGCGCTTCTTGATATGTGGAGTAGGCAGGGGAGAGAATAATCTTGCGCGCCCTCTTCTACATTTAGTGTTTCCGTTGTGTGGCATTTAGGGAGGAAGACCAGACAGGGGAGGCATAGGTGAGCTTGTGAAGTATGAATGTTGAGTAAGCACTGAGGAGCTCGGACGCAGGAACTCCGAGGGACGTGAGACGGCGGAGGAGGAGAAGACGAAAACTGGAAGATTTAACAATTGTACTGACGTGTGTTTTCCAATTTAGTTTGTTACGTATAGTGATGTCGAGGAACTTGGTGGAGTCCACAACCTGGAGCCCAAAGTAATGGGGGGAGATGGAACAAGGTCAGAGGAGAGGTTAATGTGCATAACCATGGTCTTGGTATGGTTCACAGTGACATGGTTGTTGGTGGCCCAGATTGTTCAACATATTCTGGAGGGCGGTAGAGTGTTCACACTGATCCCAATGGTGGAGTCGTCGACATATTTCCAGCGAACAGAGGTTTCTCTTAAGGCATCATTGATAAGCATGAGGACCCCACAGGTGAGTGACTGAGAAGTGGAGACAGCCTATCGGAAGCGTGCGGCTTGGCGTCGGTCACTAAGGAAGTCTGTAAGCCTTGGTATAAGGCTATGTCCCATGTGCGAGCGTCCTACGGCATCGAGCGACCACATGAGTAAACGCACTACCTTGGTTTAGCGGACAAACATATACTTTTTCTTTGATGTGTCCCACGTAGACGCGTGAAGCGTTAGTGAGCAACCAGGACGTGGGAACTAGACGCGCGACCTAGAAGCAGTGATCAATAATTTTGATCGCTGCTTCCTCAGTCGCGCGAGTCCTCGCATTCTCCACCAAAACTAAAGAGGGCTATACATTCATTTTCCACTGTTAACAGCTTCATCACGTCAAGAAATACTGTAGATCCATGTGGATTATAAGTAGCTGCAAAATGTTTCTCTCACATTCTTTGCATAAGAATGTGAAGCATTGCTTATTCTAGAGGGTGCTGTGTTTGTTATTCTCAACTGTACATTCTTGAATTGCATTTGACTTTGCGTCCAGACCCTCTGTGTCAATGATGATATTATGGAAAAGTGTAGCACGCTTTACATTGCCAAAATCAGTATCTACCTTTGTTTCAATAACTTTATTGAAAATTCTCTCTTTCCTTGTATAAATTCCAAATGCGTACTCTACGACACTCCTGGCATGTGACAATCTGTAATATTTTTCTTTGTTCGGGGCCACCTGACCACCACGGCAGACATCGAGCCTTTAGCAGACTCCGAAACCGTGTCTTCAGTTGTAGGGAGCTGAGATTATCTATAAAGTTACACGTAGATCAAGAAGCGGTGCTCCCCATCTTGCTGTAAGGCGGCAAGACATGGGTCACATACAGGAGACACCTCAAGGCACTTGAAAACTTTCACCAAGTAGTCTACCTGTAC
Source organism: Homarus americanus (assembly GCF_018991925.1). Classification (NCBI taxonomy): domain Eukaryota; kingdom Metazoa; phylum Arthropoda; class Malacostraca; order Decapoda; family Nephropidae; genus Homarus; species Homarus americanus. The sequence continues at coordinate 70,494 of NW_024741892.1, read as the reverse complement.
GTTCCATTCTCCGACTTCGCTTGGAAGACAAGAGAACAAATGCTAGTACTCATGCTGTAGGAGCATCGAGGCTACCATTATCCACGAACAACAACGCTGGACTGGCCATGTTACCCGCATGGACAACAGTAGAATGCCAAAGCAGCTACTTTACAGTCACCTAACGAATAGTGCCAAATCGACCCCCTCACATGAGAGACGCTTACTCCGCACCGTAACGCTTGGAGAATCACACAAGAAGGTGACAATATTTTCGAGTTAGTCCTACTGCATAACGAGACAGACAGGTGCCAACGCCGGAAAGACGCTGCCGCCGCCCCTCCCGCACTAGATGTAGCCCTCCACATGTGCAACATCTGTGATCGACCCTGCCGGTCCCGTATCGGCCTCTTTAGTCACCAACCTAGGTGACATCCTTAACTCATATCACTGTATCATAACTGGATGATCGTCATAATCGATTCCGAGTGGTAGCAAAGTAGTGTTCGTAGTGTGTGTGTGTGTGTGTGTGTGTGTGTGTGTGTGTGTGTGTGTGTAAAACCCTTCCTCCATAACACCCTTCATATCGTGCCTTAACTAACCCCAACCCCCAATCCCTTACCCTCCACCCTCACCACCTCTCCAGCCAAAATTTGAATAAAAATATAAAACTAATTTTTTTTATCCAATAAAAACCTCCATGGAATAAGCATCATTATCAAATCTATTCATCGGTGTAGATAAAAACAGGACATATAAAAATACCCCATCATTTCTCAAGTACCTAACCCTTACGACTCTTTCAGTAGGCCAGTGATTGAAGGGTAAATTAATTAGATCACACAGATTCCCATTTAATTACTTGATGAAACCTGGTCGTCAATTTTTTAATCCGATTTTTCTGGAATATTTTTATTTAAGTCTTGTTAACATCCTGGTCATAGTTCTAAAAAAAAAATGTGCTTATGTATTTTTCTTTTAATAACTTCGTTTACATGTGATTTTTTTCCTTTTCTGATTGACTTTCTGAGAGAAGAGTTTACCAGCCTGTACCGAGCGTTCCTTACCTCCGCCCCTCTCAACCAGAACCTTCCCCTATTCACTGCCATCTTACACTCGTCAGCCACTCCTTACTATCACTACCCATTCTCATGTTATACTCGTCAGTCACTCGCCACTATCCACTCTCATCTTCCACTCGTCAGCCACTCGCCACTGTCCACTATCCACTCACGTCTTACACGTGTCTACCATCGTCCCTATCCACTAACAAACCTTGTACATGTCAACGGACTGTAGAGTCTTCATACAATATCTACTCCATTTTGACAGTCGATTGCATTTGATTTGAGGGAGAAAAGGTTTATTTATGATTGTTATGAGAATTAAGCAGCAGGTGAACGTAAGGTAACAGGTGAACGTAAGAAAGCAGGTGAACGTAAGGCAGCAGATGAACGTATGGTAACAGGTGAACGTAAGAAAGCAGGTGAACGTAAGGTAGCAGGTGAATGTAAGGTAGCAGTTGAATGTAAGGGAAGAGAAGAACGTAAGGTGAACGTATGAGAGCAGGTGAACGTAAGACAGCTGCTGAACGCAAGGGAACAAATGAACGTAAGGTAGAAGATGAACGTAATGCCGCTGGTGAATGTAAGGTAGCAGGTGAATGTAAAGGAAGAGATGAACGTAAGGTGAACGTATGAGAGCAGGTAAAAATAAGACAGATGTTGAACGTTGAAGAGATGGACGTAAGGTAGAAGATGAACGTAATGCAGCTTGTGAATGTAAGGTACCAGGTGAACGTAAGGTAGCAAGTGAAAGTCAAGGAATAGGTGAACGTAAGGTAGCAGGTGAACGTAAGATAGCAACCGAAAGTCAAGAAACAGGTGAACGTATGGGAGTAGTAGGTGAACGTAAGGTAGCAGGTGAACGTAAGGCAGTACGTGAACGTAAGACAGGTGAATGTAAGGCAGCAGGTGAACATAAAACAGTAGATGAACGTAAGGTAGCAGGTGAACGCAAGACAGAAGGTGAACGTAAGGCAGTAGGTGAACGCAAGGCAGTAGGTGAACGTGAGGCAGCAGGCTTACGTAAGGCAGCAGGTGAACGTAAGGGAAGAGACGAACGTAAGGTAGCCAGTGAATGTAAGGCAGCAGGTGAACGTAAGGTGGCAGGTGAACTTAAGGCAGCAGGCGTACGTAAGGCAGCAGGTGAACGTAAAGGAAGAGATGAACGTAAGGTAACCAATGAATGCAAGGCAGCAGGTGAACGTAAGACAGCAGGTGAACTTAAGGCATCAGGCGAACGTAAAGCAGTAGGTGAACGTAAGGCAGCAGGTGAACGTAAGACAGTAGGTGAACGTAAGGCAATAGGTGAACGTAAGGCAGCAGTTGAACGTGAGACAGTAGGTGAGCGTAGGGCAGCAGGTGAACGTAAGACAGTAGGTGAACGTACGGGTGTTTATGGACGTGTTGGCTGAACTGTTTATTTTTTCCACTTTTTTTTTCTCTTGTTAAAGGGTTGGAAGATTTTTTTTTCTTTATTTAGTTATTTTTAGTTTTTCTTTGTATAACTTTTCGTTACAAGCCATGAAAACGCTGTTACTTCTATTTATGTATACACGTACCCCTGTGTGTGTGTGTGTGTGTGTGTGTGTGTGTGTGTGTGTGTGTGTGTGTGTGTGTTTTTTTTTAGTACACATTTCTATCATTGTTATGTTGCCATCACTGTGAGAGGAAATTACTTGTGCTCTTACTTTAGAATCTGCATGTGTACTCTGGTTCCTGATGTACTACTACTGCACCTGTACTCGTGGTCTTGAGTGTATCATGTCAGCGTTATCAAGGCTCTGTGTGTTGCTTCCTGCTTATCTTCCTGTAATGTGCTTCTCCTCTTCCTTCTTCACAATCTTGACTTTTATTTCGCATTCTCTTCTCTGAAATCCTGTCTCTTTGGATGCTTTCTGTTCTCTGTCTGTCTCTCTGTCTCTGCCGTTCACCATTCCTCTCTCTTTCTCTCTCTCTCTCTCTTCCCTGTTTTATCAAGTTCCCATATTACTATTATCACTTCTCTTAAAAGTAAAGCGAACTTTGTCTACTTACATGAATAATATCGCCAGTTTGTTTGTTGTTGAATAAAAGGGAAATTAGTTAGTGAATTACCAGCTAGTTTTCATTCATTCATCGATCTGTCAATTGATTAATAACATACACGGTCTATGACAGAACGCGTGTGAATTAACGAGGCTAGACTGAACCAGACTGTGTTAAATTATTCCACAGTTGAAACAGACTGGACTAGACTGTGTGTGTGTGTGTGTGTCTGTCTGTCTGTCTGTCTGTAGGGGGAGGGGGACTGTTTCATCGTAGACCACATAGAAGTAGATTGTACCAGAATGCCTTGAGACTGTATTATCCTGTACCAGTCTCAAGTAAACTGGTCTAGAATGTAAGACTGTGTTAAACTGTATTGAAGTGTAAGAGACAGTACCAGAAAGTTTCAGACAATGTCATTCCGTGCCAAGACCTACCAGACACCTGAGCATGCAGGTGGTGTGCTTGCTATGTAAGCAACAGTGAGAGCTGTGCTGATTGAGCCAACCCTATTCTGAGCCAGCCCTGACATAGCTCCCCTCGTGATTTTTTTTGTATCTCTTATGTCTTTATACCTCCTCTTCTGTATCCATGTCTAGCTGTCTGTCTATTTCTTCAACTCTGACATAGTTTTATGACTTTACTGTATGTTGGAGGCATCATAGTCTTTATTATCGTGTCTGTTATTCAGGTCTGTTTTGTATGTATGTATGTATGTATGTATGTATGTCTGTCTGTCTGTCTGTCTGTCTGTCTGTCTGTCTGTCTGTCTGTCTGTCTGTCTGTCTGTCTGTCTGTCTATCTATTAGCAAGTCAGTTGTATGCTTGTAATTGATGGTGTACTCTATTTACCTGTTTGAAAATTGTTGTTTCACGTACAACTTTTATCACGGTTGTGTTTAACATACACTGTCCTTAACCAAGTGTGTTGGTGTCCACATCTAGGGCCATCATATACCAGGCGCAGTTACACACCTACCGCGGCTGTACATACCTGCCTTCACATACCACACATACCTGCGCTCCATACTTACCCACACTCCCCATAGATTATCCACCACACATACAGGTGCCTAAACACAACACAAACTTATCCACCACATCTATATCCACATGTACCCACACACCATACATATTAACACTCAACACAAATCTACACATGCCACACACACACACACACACACACACACACACACACACACACACACCAGCAGTCACAAGTTGGGTGAGCAATAACACAACAATACCGCCAAGTTGGGCTACCAGGAGTTCCGGACACAGACAGACAGACAGAAACACAGACTGACACAGAGGAACAGACAGAAACACAGACTGACACAGACAAACAGACAGAAACACAGACTGACACAGAGGAACAGACAGAAACACAGACTGACACAGAGGTACAGACAGAAACACAGACTGACACAGACAAACAGACAGAAACACAGACTGACACAGAGGAACAGACAGAAACACAGACTGACACAGAGGTACAGACAGAAACACAGACTGACACAGAGGAACAGACAGAAACACAGACTGACACAGAGGAACAGACAGAAACACAGACTGACACAGAGGAACAGACAGAAACACAGACTGACACAGAGGTAGACGGAAACACAGACTGACACAGAGGAACAGGCAGAAACACAGACTGACACAGAGAGTACAGACAGAAACACAGACTGACACAGAGGAACAGACAGAAACACAGACTGACACAGAGGTACTGACAGAAACACAGACTGACACAGAGGAACAGACAGAAACACAGACTGACACAAAGGAACAGACAGAAACACAGACTGACACAGTGCAGACAGAAACACAGACTGACACAGAGGAACAGACAGAAACACAGACTGACACAGAGGTACAGACAGAAACACAGACTGACACAGAACAGACAGAAACACAGACTGACACAGAGGAACAGACAGAAACACAGACTGACACAGAGGTACAGACAGAAACACAGACTGACACAGAGGTACAGACAGAAACACAGACTGACACAGAGGAACAGACAGAAACACAGACTGACACAGAGGAACAGACAGAAACACAGACTGACACAGAGGAACAGACAGAAACACAGACTGACACAGAGGAACAGACAGAAACACAGACTGACACAGAGGTACAGACAGAAACACAGACTGACACAGAGGTACAGACAGAAACACAGACTGACACAGAGGAACAGACAGAAACACAGACTGACACAGAGGAACAGACAGAAACACAGACTGACACAGAGGAACAGACAGAAACACAGACTGACACAGAGGAACAGACAGAAACACAGACTGACACAGAGGAACAGACAGAAACACAGACTGACACAGAGGTACAGACAGAAACACAGACTGACACAGAGGAACAGACAACTGAGGGAACAGACAAAACAAGACTGACACAAGAGGAACGAGCAAGAAACACCAAAGACTGACACAGAGAGAGGAACAGACAGAAACACAGACTGACACAGAGGAACAGACAGAAACACAGACTGACACAGAGGTACAGACAAACACAGACTGACACAGAGGTACAGACAGAAACACAGACTGACGCACAGAGGAACAGACAGAAACACAGACTGACACAGAGGAACAGACAGAAACACAGACGACACAGAGGAACAGACAGAAACACCAGTTGAGCACAGAGGTACAGACAGAAACACAGACGACACAGAATTTACAGACAGAAGCACAGACTGACACAGAGGTACAGACAGAAACACAGACTGACACAGAGGAACAGACAGAAACACAGACTGACACAGAGGAACAGACAGAAACACAGACTGACACAGAGGAACAGACAGAAACACAGACTGACACAGAGGAACAGACAGAAACACAGACTGACACAGAGGAACAGACAGAAGGATAGACAGAGAAACATTTAGAAAGACTGGTGTGAGGGTAGCTATCTAGATACAATAGGTCCTGGTGCCTTATACTAACCTAACCTAACCTAACCTAACCAAAGGAATTAAGAACTCCAAAGAAATTTTAATAATTTACATCTCTGTTAGCATAGAAGTAATCTGGAAAGACCTTTGATAAGAATGATAAACGGGAAGAAAGAGGAAATGGAGTATTTAAAATAAAGTCTTCCAAATTTGACTTTAACGGTAATTCTAATCTAATAAATCAAATCTTTTCACTAATTCAGAACTTCTAAATTAGACCTGTTCGAAGTTGATTCAAGAACTTCTACCGAATCAGACTTTTTCACTAATTCAGAACTTCTAAATTAGACTTTTTCATTTATTTTAACTTTCTAAATCAATTCTTTCCAAAGGTTTGCATTGGTCCTTATCTTCAAAACTAATCTTTTTCTCCAACTCTAATTCTTCATAATCTAACTTTTCCACAAATCGGAATCTATATCAGACCTTTTCACTAACTCTAAGCTTTCTAATTCAAACTTGTACTAAATGATTTGAAAGAGTTTATTCAGGACAAGAGTAAAAGTGAAGAGGCACTGGAGAAATGACTTAGTGTTTTAATACAACTACGTTTGTTATTCAAGCTGCATTCATTATCCAAATCCCATTCATTATACAACTGCATTCATTTTATAAAGTGGAGTCACTAGACAAACTCCATTCATTTTAAAATAAATATTATGAGTGATAAATCTTTTCTGTATCTAAATTAAATTTAAGAAAATTTGACTTGAAAATATTTTAAATAAAGGCTCTTTCTTAAAAAGGCTTTAGTTATTTGTTAATTGATATATGTCATACTTGTAATATATTCAGCATAGAAATGAAGAACTTTATATTCAGTTTATTATAAAAAAAAAATAACTTTAGATTTCGTTCAATTTCATATAGATATGGTCTAAGATGTGATTTTTTTTAAATATAGGTTACGGAAATTATTACAGTAAAACCTCTGAATTAATTGTAGTCGTGAGAGCCTTTGATATTTTATAATTAGATACGTTAAGCTCTTAGACATAAAAGTAAATAGAGTCACTCTTTTAAGCAAGTGATTATTATAAGGCATTTCTTAGACATAAAATTATGATATAGATTTAGACATAAAAATACAGTTATTCACACACTTTTCAAACACACACTAGTCATATATTTAGACATAAAATTATGATATAGATTTAGACATAAAAATACAGTTATTCACACTTTCAAATATACATTGTAATCATAAACTTGGACATAACCTGGAAATAAATATCACACTTTTTGACAAGCACTTTTAGTCATATTTTTAGACATATGCAATTAATAATAACTCACACAATTAACCATAATATTGTTGAAGTTAACTATGTAAATCACTCAAATATTCAATATAGCTACGAGGCAACGAATTACCTGGGTTATTCTTACGACCACTACCTCACTCACGAAATTTTCTCACCTGTTTTAGTTTATTTTCTCTATATTATTTACACTCACGTCGCCATAACCCATGGTGTGAATCAATCATGAAATTTGTGAGTATATTATAACCATGAGTAACGGGAGAGTATACTCGATATACCCCCAAAGGTATATCAAATTTTACTATGTTGAATATTCAGGGTATAGAATATATGCCCTCAAGAGTATATAAATTTTCCCCATGTTATATATTTATGGTATACAGGATATATCCGCAAAAAGTATACGAGTTTTCATGGTGTATATTCTTGTATTGAATGTTGAATATGTGATCTGTTTACATCGTCGAACTTCAACAGAAAGAATAAAATGTTCGATTGCTTGATTTACACTCGATATTAAACTTGCAATGGAGTTAAAAAAAGAAAAATACGAGGTGTTTCATAAAAATGTATACTCACTTTGGATACATTTTTTTGAGATACCTTGAAGTATTTTTTCGCAGCTCAAAATTACACATTATGTTGTATAGATACTGGTTGTTATCTTCAACTTCCTTCCTTCTGTCTTCCTTCCTTCTGTCTTCCTTCCTTCTGTCTTCTCTTCCTCTGTCTTCCCTTCCTCTGTCTTCCTTCCTTCTGTCTTCTCTTCCTCTGTCTTCCCTTCCTCTGTCTTCTCTTCCTCTGTCTTCCCATCCTCTGTCTTCCCTTCCTCTGTCTTCGCTTCCTCTGTCTTCTCTTCCTCTGTCTTCCCTTCCTCTGTCTTCTCTTCCTCTGTCTTCCCTTCCTCTGTCTTCCCTTCCTCTGTCTTCCCTTTCCTCTGTCTTCCCTTCCCCTTACCTCCCTCCCTATCTTCCCTTCTTCCTCCCTGCCTTCACTTTCCTGTGTTTTCCCTCCCCCTGTGTCTTCCCACTTCCTGTCTTCCCACTTCCTGTCTTCCCTCTTCCTGTCTTCCCTCCCTCTGTTTTCCCTTCCCCCTATCTTCCCTTCCTCCTGTTTTACTTCCACCTATCGTCCTTTCCTTCTGTCTTCCATTCTCTTTGTCTACCCTTCCACCTGTCTTCCCTTTCTTCTCTCTTCCTTCCCTATTTTCCCTCCTCCGATCTTCCCTTCCACCTATCTTTCGTTCCCCTATCTTTCATTCCCCCCTGTTTCCCTCCCCCCTCTTCCTTCCTATCTTCCCTTCATCCTGTCTTCCCTTCCTCCTGCATTACTTTCCTTCTGTCTACCCTTTCCCTCCCCCTGTCTTCCTTTCTCCTTATCTCACTTGTTTACATTCTCATCTCTCGTGTCTTTATCGTCTTCCTTCTATTTCTTCTCTTCCATCTACTTCCTCACTTCGTCAACTATTTTCTCAGCCTCCGTAAACAAAGTCTTCAGTCGCTGCTCACGTTGGCCTGTCATAAGTGTTTCCTCCTTGACTTCTCGTAACTCACAACTTCAAGACAAAATATTCTAAAACAAAATCATCAGTTGATTTTTTTTACTCCCTGAGATAATTATAAAAAAATCGCATCTTTTTAATGGCGACACTATTGTAGGGGATAGAACTGATCGTGAGTATTGGTTTAAAGTGTGGCTTTCGCAACTGTATGTATGTTTACAAATCTTCTCTGACGAGAAGCAAAACAACTTACGAAACCTTAAGAAATCAAAGTCATGTGTTGGATGACAGATTTCGGAGTCTTAAAAGATATATAGAATATAATTTTGGGGGGTAAAACTATGGATGAAAGAACATTACTTAACTGTTCTTCTACTGTAATTGATTGAAGTAAGTTAGTTTATATGTGATCTGTGATTTCAAGTTAAAGGAGCATTTTAATTTACGTACTACACCTTCAAGAATTCTGCGCTAGGACATACCAGCACCAAAACAGCCTCGCTACCTGCATACCAGTGAGGAATCTCCGACCTCTCCCTGTTAGTATTAAGACTCGGCCTAATTTGCATACACGGATTTGCATATACAGTTTTACTCCGGGTCGTCATGAATTTAATTATGTTTGGTGAGCGAGATGTATGTGAGTTTTTGTTTGTGTCGAAAAGATGGGGAATGTGTGTGTGTGTGTGTGTGTGTGTGTGTGTGTGTACACCACACAGGGTGGTGAAATGCATCTAGTGTGACAGCATTATGTTAGTGTTAAGGTGCAAGCACTTCTTCCTCCCTCTCGCTTTCAGCTGCCGCCGCTGGCTAGCCCTCGTGGCCAACAGGGAAGCAACTCTCATAAGTCTTCCCCTGCCAGTACACAGCCTCCTCACCATCAAGACTCCTGCTGTGCCTCCTCGTGGCAACACACGGTAACTGGGTGCCTCGTGGGCCCAGGCTAGGTCAGCAGGGGATCTCGGAGTAGCAGTGGGCCCCCGGGGGATGGAGCACAAGCTCACTGCCATGTGGACACGTTCTGGCGCCTACCAACCACCAACCCGCTGCCTTGCGGATTAACCTTGGCAGGTATAAGGCTACGGGAGTAAACCCCAAACGAAAAATCTGCGGTGGAGCTCCGCATCAGGCATACATGCTTACAGAGCTCCAACAAGGCCCCGACGGCGGTGGAGGCGGAAGAGCACCATGGAAACCCAACGAGTACACCGGCGGACGAAGGCGATGCCTGATGGACAGGCTACTAAGGCAAAACCCAACAAATTGGGCTATCAGTAGTCCATTGCAACTCTCCCTCTCCCCAGTCGTTGCAACACTTGCATCACTGGATCAGGAAAAGGGAGAGCCAAGATGTGTGGTTGCAGCCTGTGCTCCTGCCTCACCACACAAATCAACTCACGTGCAGCCATCACCCAGCTCATCATAACACTCATCAATAACACACCCCTTATACCCCCCAAAAGTCCAATGGCGACGGACGAGTGGCGATGGGGATAGGCAGAGATGACTGCCAGGAGTCTCTAGTCACAAGTCTGCACATGGGCAGCACAGATAAGATCTAGGCATCAATGCAATCCGATCCAGTCTGTGCGAATGTGCAGCTCATGTGAGGACCCACTCTGCTCACCCCACACAGGGAGGGAGCTAGAAAGGGTACCCTAAACATAGCCTGCCTAAAAACCCAACCTGACTGGGCAACCACACCCAGTAAGGTCATCTTTATGCGGTCGAAAACACAATCAAAATCACAGATCCAAACAAAAACAAACCATACAACCTCTTATGGTCGCTGCGTGGAATATCAGGAACGTTCTCGATACTGGCACAAATGCGCATCCTGAAAGAAGAACTGCTTTTGTGGCAAACAGAGTTGGCTAGGTATAGCATCGACATGGCAGCCATCAGTGACTCCCGGCTCCCAGATGAGGGCCAACTCACAGAAGGGTAAGCCTGCTGCGGAGAGAAACCGCATTTATGGAGTTGGCTTTGCCATCCGCCAACGCATGCAACACAGGCTAACTGAAATGCCTATTGGGACCAACGAGCACCTCATAACGTTTCGAGTCCCATTGAATCACTCACGTCATGCCTTCTTCATCAGTGCATACGCCCCAACACTGGATGCAGAGGATGACATCAAAGAGGCCTTTTATGCCGCCCTCGAAAGAGTGCTTACCACTATCCCCAGAGAAGACAAGGTTGTGCTCCTTGGCGACTTCAATGCCAGAGTTGGTAGAGATGCTAACATTTGGCAGGGAACCATAGGGAAAAATGGACTAGGCAATGGCCTACTCCTTCTCAGCAAGTGTGCTGCTCACAACCTCACTATCACCAACACCTTGTTTAGACAGGCCGACAAGTTCAAGGGATAGTGGCAACTCCCACGATCCAAACACTGGCATCTCATTGACTACATCAATGTCAGAGAAAGAGATCGCCGAGATGTCCTCAGCACCCGTGCCATGTGTGGCTTAGACCACTGTGACACTGATTATCGACTTGTCAGATCCAAGCTCTCACTTCACGTTGCCCCAAAACGGCGAAGGCAGCAAGCCTCCAGAAAAGGTTTTAATACTAAGCGTCTGGAGGATCCAGCGGTAGCACATGCTTTCAGAGAGCAGCTCGAACATGGGCTTTTAAACAACCCAAAAGCAAACAACGTGAATCCAAGTGCGAATGAGATACTCCTAATACTGTTATGACAAAGACCTGCACAGAGAACCTCGGCCAGTTCAAAAGGATACACCAGAACTGTTTTGATGAAAATGGCGAGGCAATCAAAGTACACATCGATGATAAACGTGCTGCTTTTACTGACTGGCACAATAAGTCTCAGTCTCGGACTAAGCTGATACCTTCCGCAAGAAGAAAGCGGCAGCCCAGCAGAAACTTCGCAATATAAAGAACGACTGGCTTAAAAATAAAGCATGTGAGGCACAAAAAAAAAAATTGCGGATCAGGACAAGGTGCGCGAACTTTTCATTTCCACTAAAACATTTTATGGGCCAGTCACTCGTGGCACAGCCCCCATTCGCTCATCTGACGGTAACCACATAATTAAAGACGACGAAGGAGGCCCTCCTTCAGCGCTGGAAAGAGCACTACCATTCATTGCTCAACCAAAGCACCGATGTTGAGGTCCTGACTACCCAACAGGTCCCTCAGCATCCAGAGCTGATCCACCTCAGCTATCCTCCATCCCAGTATGAGTTAGCTACTGCCATCAAGCAGATGAAAAATAACAAAGCCTCAGGGCCTGATGTAATTCCAGCCGAGGTGTATAAAGCAGGAGGACCTCTTCTTACCAGCCATCTCCACTCTCCCCTGGAGAATATATGGGAAAAGGAGGAAATCCCCCAAGTTCTTAAAGATGCCTCCATTGTCAAAATTTATACGAACAAGGGGAACCGGTCAGATTGTGGCAAATACGGTGGGATCTCGCTGCTCTTCGTAGCTGGCAAGATTATAGCCTGAGTCCTCCTAAACAGACTTCTTCATGAGGCGGAAAACTTCCTACCAGATTGTCAATGTGGTTTTAGACCATCACGTGGCACCACTTACATGATCTTTGCTGCCCGCCAGATACAGGATAAGTCTAAGAGAACAGAGTCGTGACCTGCATATGGCTTTCATCGACCTAACCAAGGCCTTCGACTCGGTCAACAGGGAAGCCCTCTGGTGGACCCTCAGCCGTTTTGGCTGCCCTCGAAAATTCATCGCCATTGTGAGGCAACTCCACAATGGCATGAACGGCAGTGTCCTGCACAACGGCACCCACTCAGAGTTCTTCCCAATCCAAACAGCGATTAAACTAGGGTGTGTACTGGCACCAACTCTCTTTTCCATCTTCTTGGCTGCCTTCCTTACTCATGCCAGTGCCAATTTAGCTAGCGGGGTGAACATCAAGTACCGGGTAAAGGGGGGTCTTTTTCAACTTAAGACGACTCCAGGCTAGAACAAATGTGTCGGCAGCTTCAATTACTGAACTTCAGTATGCAAACGACCTCACCCTTGTTGCTCACACTGAACACGACCTACAGGAGAACGTGAACACCTATGCAGACGCGTATGCACGATTTGGCCTTGAGGAGAATGTACGTAAGACTCAGATTCTCTTTCAACCTGCCCCTGGTTCAGACAAACCTCCACCATCCATCCAGGTTAACGATACTACACCCTCTAAAGTTGCCCACTAAAGGTATCTCGGCTCCCACCTGTCCACCACCGCAGACATCGATGAAGAAGTTCAGCATCGGATCAGATGTGCATCTCACGCCTTGCCCGGACTTCGAAATCGTGTCTTCAGCTGTAGGGAGCTGAAATTATCAACAAAGTTGCACGTATATCGAGCAGTGGTCCTGCCCACCCTACTATATGGCAGTGAGACGTGGGTCACATACAGGAGGCACCTCAAGGCACTTGAAACCTTTCACCAACGTAGTGTACGTTCCATCCTCCGAGTTCGCTGGGAAGACATGATAATAAATGCCAGCATTTTTGTTGACACCATCTGTAGGAGCATCCATGAACAACTACTTTGGACTGGCCATGTTTCCAGCATGGACGACAGTAGACAGTAAGCGTAACGCTGGCGGGCAATTGAAAAGGTATAAGGATAGTCTTAGACAAACCTGAAAAAGGTGTCAAATCGACCCCCTCACCTGGAAGTCGATTACTCCACATCGTGATGCTTAGAGGAGCACCACATGGGAAGGTGTCAATACTTTGGAGTTAGCCCGACTTCAAACCGAGGCAGATAAGCGTCAACGTCGGAAAGACGCTGCCACCTCCCCTTCCACAGTAGATGGAGCTCTCCACATGGTCAACGAATGTGGACGACGCAGCCGGTCCCGTATCGGGTTCTTTAGTCACCTCAAAACTCACTAACCTAGGTGACATCCCTAATAACCCATATCATTTTACCATAGCTGGATGATCGTCATACTCGACTCCGAGTGACAGCAAAGTAATAGTTGTGTGTGTGTGTGTGTGTGTGTGTGTGTGTGTGTGTGTGTGTGTGTGTGTGTGTGTGTGTGTGTGTGTGTGTGTGTGTGTGTGTGTGTGTGTGTGTGTGTGTGTGTGTGTGTGTGTGTGTGTGTGTGTGTGTGTGTGTGTGTGTGTGTGTGTGTGTGTGTGTGTGTGTGAACCCACCTGTACGTGTTGTCTTATCAGGAAGAGACTCTGGGAAGACCACCTGCAGCTGGTTCCTGCTGACGAGAGGTTCCGGGACCGGCTGTGTTGAACATTAGTGCAGAGTTTACTTCTCATTTACTCAGTCTAACCCCTCCTCCCCCTTCATCCTTCTCTTCCTCCTCTCTCTCTCTCTCTCACTCCTCCTCTCATCTTTCTTGCTCTATATTTTATCCTAAGCGTACTTCATTATTCCATTGTTTTACCCTTATTAATATCCTTTACACACACACACACACTCTCTCTCTCTCAGTTCCCTTTGTTAACTGTTCTCTCCCTTCTCTAGCTCCCTTCCTCCCTCCATTAACTGTTTTTTCCCTGTTTCCCTATTTGACTTCCTTCCTCCCTTGCTGGTTCTCTCTCTACTTCACTCCATCTTTCCCTGTTTCCTTCCTACCTACTTGCTCTCCCTCCCTCCATCCCTCCTTCAGTGGACATTTCATGAATCATCTCCTCCCTCCCTCCTTCCCTCCCTTAATGCATCCTAATGTGTCGTTTACATTGTCATTTCTCTCTGTCTCCCTTTCCCTCTCTCTCTCTCCCTGTTTCATATTGTATCACTCGTCCCTAGTTCAGATTTTTTAATCGTGTGTGTGTGTGTGTGTGTGTGTGTGTGTGTGTGTGTGTGTGTGTGTGTGGCATTATGATAATGAATGATAAACTGAAATGTGTACTACAACAGAAGACATTACATAATATAACAGAAACCTAACCTAACCTAACCTAACCTAACTCCAGATTGCGTTACGGTTAGGTTGTTTATATAGGTAATGAATCACTCCCTTAGTGGTGTCAAGGTCGGCCATTTTAAGATGAATGTCCTACCGCGTCCATTTGTTTGTGCGTCTCCTCTTGACCCAACCCCTCAAGACGTTTCAGAGCGGACGATTAACTGTTCATGTATTTTCACGCCTAGTTTTAATGTACGTTCCGATCAAAATTGCATTATGGTTTTCAGTATTTTTAAAATTATTTTTGGCGGTATTTTCAGATTTTGGTTGTGTTTACTTACTGCAATCTGTGCCTGTCCTGACCTGACTGATGGAAGTATATTTTCTCTCATGAGGGAGATATCTTCAAGTGCTGTTTAACCCTAAGGGAATAATTTATCTTTTCTTTAACTCTCTCTTATTCTCTCTCTACATCTCTCTTTCTCTGATATTCTCTCTCTTTCCCTCTCTTTCTCTCTGTTATTCTCTCATTTTTTCTCACTTATTCCCTCTTTCTCTCTGCCATTTGCGTTCTTTGGTTGACTTACTTGTGTGTTCGTTTCACACTCAACAGACAGACGCTTGACTACATTACTGTACTATAGTGGTGGTCTTAGTGACGTAGGTATATCTACTATGTTTTTGGGGTGCGAAGGGAAAGGTGACGTTTGGAGGTGACGAGAGGAGAGAAGGTGGAGGGAGAGGAGAGAAGATGGGAGGGAGAGGAGAGAAGATGGAGAGAAGAGAGAAGATGGGGAGAGGAGATAGAGGGAGAAGAGAGAGGAGAGAAGATGGGGAGAGGAGATAGAGGGAGAAGAGAGAGGAGAGAAGATGGGGAGAGAGTGGGGGAGGAGGAAGAGGGGGAGAGAAGATGGAGAGAGAGAGAGATGGAGGAAAGGAGAAGATGGGGAGGAAGAAGATGGAGAGAGAAGATGGGGAGAGGAGATAGAGGAGAATAGAGGGAGAGAGAGAGAGAAGATGGAGGAGAGAAGTGAAGATGGAGGGAGAAGAGAAAAGGTGGAGGGAGAGGAGATAGACGGAGATGCGAGAAGATGGAGGGAGAATAGAGAAGATGGGAGAGGGAGGAGAGAAGATGGGAGAGAGGAGATAGAAGGAGAAGAGAGAAGATGGAAGGAGAGGCGAGAAGATGGGAGGGAAGAAAGCGGAGTGGAGGGAGGGGGGAGAAAATGGAAAAGAAGGGAGAACAGAAGAGATGAAAGACAGGAAAGATGTCATAAGAGGAAAAAAAAAGAGAAGGCAATAGAGAGAAGAGGAGATGAAGGGACAAGAAGAGTGGAATGGGGAAGTAAAGGAGAAAGTGTGAGGTGAGGCAAGGAGAAGATATTGAGGCGAGAGAAACTGAGGTGAAGTGAGGGGGAGGGGAGACGAGGAAGTGAGAGTTTCGAGACATTAATGACGTGGATAGAGAGAGAGAAGGGGAGAATAATGAGAGAGGGAGAGATTAATGAGGTGAGAAGAAGGAAGAGATTGAGAGAGTAAGGGAAGGAGGCTCTAATGAGGTGAGGAAAGGTGGGGGAAGGTAATGAGGTAAGAGAGATGAGGAGAGAGGAGGAGAGGAGGTGAAGGAGGGAGAGGAAAAAGTAGAGTAAAGATGAGGAAGGAGAGAAGAGGAGAGGAAGGGAAAAGAGAGGAGAGAAAAGAGAATTAATGAGCTGTAGTGAGGAGGGGAGAATAACGAGGGAGGGGTTGGGAGTAGGTGTTAAGTCGTAGGAACAAAAGGTGAGTGAGTGAGTGAGTGAGAGGTGGAGTAGGTGAGTGATTGAGAGGTGTGGAGTAGGGAGAGTGAGTGTGAGGTGGAGTAGGGAGAGTGAGTGGGAGGTGGAGTAGGGAGAGTGATTGAGAGGTGTGGAGTAGGTGAGTGAGTGTGAGGTGGAGTAGGGAGAGTGAGTGGGAGGTGGAGTGGGGAGAGTGATTGAGAGGTGTGGAGTAGGTGAGTGAGTGTGAGGTGGAGTAGGGAGAGTGAGTGGGAGGTGGAGTGGGAGAGTGATTGAGAGGGTGTGGGTAGGTGAGTGAGTGTGGGGTGGAGTAGGAGGTGAGGTGGGGGTGGAGTGGGGAGGTGAGTGTGGGGTGTGTGGGGTGAGTGAGTGGGGAGGTGTGTGGGTGGGGTGGTGGTGAGGTTGGGTGGGGAGGGAGTGATTGAGGTGTAGTGGGAGGTGAGTGAGGGAGGGTGGAGTGGGGTGGAGTGGGTGGGGAGATTGGAGTGGGGTGGTGGGTGGGGAGGTGGGTGGGAGGTGGTGAGGAGGTGTGGTAGGGAGGTGGGTGAAAGGGGAGGTGTGGTGGGAGTGGTGGGAGGGTGGAGTGGGGTGGGTGGGGTGGGGAGGGTGGGAGTAGGGGTGAGTGAGTGAGGTGGGCAGGGGAGAGTGAGTGTGAGGGTGTAGTAGGAAGTGGAGGTGGAGGTGGAGTGGGGAAGTGATTGAGGGTGTGGAGTAGGTGAGTGGGTGTGAGGTGGAGTGAGGGAGGTGGGGTGGAGTAGGGAGAGTGAGTGAGAGGTGGAGTAGGATGAGTGATTGAGAGGTGTGGAGTGGGAAGAGTGAGTGAGAGGTGGAGTGGGGTTGTTGAGACACAGTGATAACATTATGAAGAAAATCACCTTATCATCATCATCATCATCATCATCATCATCATCATCATCATCATCATTATTATTATTACTATTATTATTATTATTATTATTATTATTATTATTATTATTATTATTATTATTATTATTATTATTATTATTATTATTATTATTATTATTATTATTATTATTATTATTATTATTATAATTATTATTATTGGTAGTAGTAATAGTCATAATAGTAACATTTAAAAGACAGTAATAATAATAATAATAATAATAATAATAATAATAATAATAATAATAAACATCACTCTACTGTAAACATCTTACCACTACATATAGTGTTTATATTCATGTAAACATATACTGTATGGTGGGGGTCAGTAGTCGTTTCTGATAGGGTGATGAACGACCAGCTTATGTTATCCGCCTCACTGAACACTAACTAGACTTTGATACTCGTTAATACTCGTCATTTTACTACCAAACTCGTTAATACCTCCCCTATCTCGTTAATACCACACCTACCTCGTTAATACCACACCTACCTCGTTAATACCACACCTACCTCGTTAATACCACACCTACCTCGTTAATACCACACCTACCTCGTTAATACCACACCTACCTCGTTAATACTACTACAAACCTCGTTAATACCTCCCCTATCTCGTTAATACCACACCTACCTCGTTAATACCACACCTACTTCGTTAATACCACACCTACCTCGTTAATACCACTACCAACCTCGTTAATACCACTACCAACCTCGTTAATACCACACCTTCCTCGTTAATACCACACCTACCTCGTTAATACCACACCTACCTCGTTAATACCACACCTACCTCGTTAATACCATACCTACCTCGTTAATACTACTACAAACCTCGTTAATACCTCTCCTATCTCGTTAATACCACACCTACCTCGTTAATATCACACCTACCTCGTTAATACCACACCTACCTCGTTAATACCACACTTAGCTCGTTAATACCACCACAGTCCTCGTTTATATCACCACAGACCTCGTTAATACCACCACAGACGTCGTTAAACCTACAACCTCTTAGCGACTGAATAATCCACACCAGACAGACAAACAGACGAGCTTGTTTATTACATCAACTTAATTTGGATCACCTGAAGCCTTAGGCACTCCAGCTTATTTCAAATGAGGCTTAATTAACCACCCTAGCGTTACCTGGGTTAGGTTAGGTTAGGTTAGGTTATCGTTAGGATGGTTAATCTTAAGGTTAGGTTCGCGTAAGGGTGATTAATCTTAAGGTTATATTAGCGTTAAGGTGGTTAATCTTCAGGTTAGGCTATCGTTAGGATGGTTAATCTAAGGTTAGGCTATCGTTAGGATGGTTAATCTAAGGTTGGGCTATCGTTATAGGATGACTATTCCTTAGGTTAGGTTAGCATTAGGATGGTTAATCTCAAGTTGAAAAAAGCTGAGGGTTAATCTTCAGGTGAAAAAAAAGCTGGGGGTTAATCTTCTGGTGATCCAAATTGTTAATCCGGCCTTAACCCTCCTCTCATATATACAGCAATGAGACACAGTGAGAATCCAGAGTGAGGCTTCAGATTAACCTATAGCTTGAGCAATTTTTTCACCTGGAAGTTTTTGACCCAAATTAAACAGTTAATTTTCCGAATCTGGGAGAAATTTCATGACTGGGTTTTAAAATCTCTTAATTCACACGGCTCTTTTTTTGTAGCTGTGATTTCTTTATTAAATTAATTATGATTGTTGATTATGTTCCTGTAGGTTATATTTTGTTAATATTATATTCAAATGTTTTTGTAAGTTATTGAGTTTATTTTTTATTGAAAGTTATTTTAATGTAATTTATTATATTAGGTTATTGTAAGTTATTGTTTATAATATATTTTCTGTTATTGTTATTCGATTACTGTACGCTGGTGACATAATTAATGTATATATATATATATATATATATATATATATATATATATATATATATATATATATATATATATATATATATATATATATATATATATATAATATTAATATTAATATTAATATCTGGAAGTATCCTTTATAACACCCACATATTTTAATACAATGGCGTAACTAACAAACATTTTTCTTTGGGATTTTTTTTTAATGTTTACGTAATACGACTTGTAGATGCAGTTTATGAAAGACACAGGTCTCAAGTACAGTGTTTATTACCTATACAGTCAGATAAGGTGTAATAGGACATTTATCTCCCAGGTATTCACAGCAAAACTTTACCTCTTAAGTGTAATTCATTTAGCCCATTACATTAAGTTGGTTCAGTATTGAGTAACTTTTGAGTTTTATCTCTTAAACCTGCTGTTAGTGAGCCGCCATTTTGCTATATATTTTGGTGTTACCTTTCAATGTTTTTTTTTATTTGATTTAATATAAAAAAAATATAAACGTTTCTTTTTGTCTCATATTTATTGTCGAATATTTTGGTTTCATGTATTGGCGACTGCTGTCTCTTTATGATTTATAAAGTTAGGTACCCATTCACAGCTGGGTGGCCTAGGGGTACAGTGGGCGTGAATCAAGTATATAGCCAAAAGTAACAATAAGTGTATTTTTTTTTAGAGAAATTAAGTAATAAACAGAGGAATAAACTCATAAATCATGGTTGATATATAAATAAGAGACGGTAATGATTGGATGACAAGGGGAAAAACAGAGACTCGGACAGAAGAATTAATTATTAAAAGCCGTGGTTCCTGGAGACTTACTGATACCTAGAGGTGATTGGTAGAGACACAGCTTGAACACAGTTGGAGTAGAAGGCCTGATTCACTAACCTTCAGACAAGAGGGTGGCATCTTGATTCACTGGTTGTTATTGGAGGAAATAGGTAAAGAAAATATACAAAATAAATACAAATAATAAAAAAAATAAAAAATGGATTGACTCTTTGACTTTGAGAGAAAGATGTAAAAATACAATATAAAAACGATTGGTTGGTTGATTATGACAAAAAAACAGACCGATTGATCGATTTTGAGAGAAATATGTAAATAAACAATGGAAACAAACCAAAACAACATGAGAAATGGAATCATATATAGGAAAATGGTTAGTGTTCGTTAAGAGAGAGTCAGAAAAACAAACAATTGAACAAAAGCATTGCACAAACACTTACCATGTTGCTCAGTGTTGCTCAAGGAAGAAGTGCCATATGATGCAACAGACTATGCACAGGAACACAAAAATGAAGATGATTATTATAATTATCATCCATGCCTCCATTTATCACACTTTCCCTTTCTTCTTCCTCTTTTTATTCTCTAGTTGCTTATCCTGGGTGCCTCGTCTTGTCTTCCAGGGCATAATCTGAGGTGTGGACTGTCACTAGCCATTGACAATGACTTTATCTAGAGCTTTTCTTCACACTGACCATAACCGTTCACTTTTACAGCCTCTGAGGGCATTCCTTCACTTAATTTTCTATTTTTTTTTTTACTATTATTTATTTAGGGGGCACTTTTCTTTTCGTCCAACACTTTATTCTGCGGGTTTAAGAAATCACATTAGTATAAACATGTAAAAATCACACTCCAGATACCTCAATACCAGATACCTACGTCGATTTATCCTTTATTCTATGTAAACTAAAACGTCTTCGTACTTTTTTCGGCGCCATTTTAGTATCTATAGTTATAAAAGGGGAAGGGGTAATTTAACGCAAAAGCCTCGGGTAATGTGGGCCATATGAGATTCCTCTTAATGATCTCAGCCGTGGGTCTGTATGGGAAGAACTAGTAAAAAAGGGTTAGAGTAGAAGAATAAAGAAGAAAGAATGAGATAATGAGAGAAATAGACACCTATAGGCAGAGAGAGGTACAGAAAAGCAGAGAAACAATAAGAGAGACTAAGACTGGCAGACAAACAGAAAGAAAGGCAGAGAGAAAAAACAGATAGCGAGAGATAAAGACAATCAAAGATTAGGGGAAACAGAAAGACAAACACAGATGGAAAATATAAAAAAAGAAACAAGGAATAACAACATAAAGAAGAACAAGTAGACAGAAGGTAAGCTAATGTTCGTCTGGCGAAGCTACGTAAAAATACCATTATAAAGTAGAAGGATACGTCAGGCGTTGCTGACTGCTCTTGGTGGCGCTGGTGTTTAGCTTACAGGGTCTACCTGTTTTAAAACAATGACGCTGTTACCATTATGAGAGAGTTTATAAAGACATAAGTACAGAGTTAATGTAAGGTACAGGTACAATAATCTCCAAATAGCGAGAGTATCGTAAATGTGGTGCCTTCAATATGAGGATTATGTGACGGAAATGTGAATAAAAATAATGTATTGGTTTATGTATTAAGTATAGATACAGTCAAAGTAACCACTATCTAACCAAGTTTTGGTGGACACATCGAGGAAAAGTTGAGCCATCCGACGCTCGCATCTGCGTACTGTACCAAGTGAACAGTTGGCAGGTGTGTGGAACCTTGGAGAGGGCGGCCAGTTACACCACTGTTCGCATAATTACTTACTTTCTTCGGTGATCTCTTATTATAATATATATATATATATATATATATATATATATATATATATATATATATATATATATATATATATATATATATATATATATATATATATATATATTGTGTCCGTATTCCACAATAAAATAGTAAGTCCACTATTCGAACCACCATTCGCCAGGTTTACATATTCACCAACCAAGGCTGGGAAGATACTTGTTTCTTATACTGCAGTAATATCCTCATTGTGACATTATCTTGAAGACGGTGCTCGAACTTACATTTAACCTGGCAAACAACAACAAAACTCGCTCTCTGCCAACATTGACGTTCTTTTACTTGTATGAGCATTAGGTTACATCTTCTATGGTACAAGTAATATAATCCTTAACAACACAACACAACACAACACCTGCTGGAGAACCTCTGGTGTTCCCCTCCATCTCCAAAGTGACACACGCTTACAAAGGCTATTCAAGAGGAACGTTCATCTGCTCTTCTGCCAACAGTGCCGTTTACTTTTTGTCATGAGAAGAACATTAGGAACGAAGGGGTTCAGTTTCTGTGTCGCAGAAAAGGAATGGCGGCGTGAAGCTCTTCCCGGCCACTAGTTTTTAGGTGGGAGAAACACTTCAGCTTTACGGGTGAATTATGCAGGTCCGGGGGTGGGGGAGGAAGGCGGTCAGGGAGTGGGGGTGGTCAGTGAGGTGGGGAAGTGAATTGAAGGATGGGGAGGAAGATGGTCTCAGGGCAGTGAGAAGTGGTCAAGGGGCAGGGGAGAAGTTAATTCACGTAGAGTGGTCTGTGAGTGGAGGGAGGTGGTCAAGGGTAGAGAAGGTGGTGTGGTGTGATGATGTGTGTGGAGATGGTGAAAAAGGCGTGACCAGGTGGGTAGGGTTTAGACAGGTTGTCCGGTTGTGGGGAGGACAGGTGGTTAGGTGATGACTCGTGATCCCTTACACTTGGAAGCAATGGTTCCTTTTTTCCACTCCCTGACTGAAATCCTGACACGGACTACAGGCAAAGTGCCATTAACGAGTGTCATGATAGTTCGGAGACTTGTCTTTAAAAAGTGTACCATAATGGTCCGTAGACTGGTGATAGACTGGTGATAATAGTGCCAAGGAGGTTCATGGATTGGTGCTAAGGACTGGTGCCATGATCGACCGTAGACAGGTGCTACGGACTGGCGTCAAATTGACCTGTGGAGTAGTGCCATGGGCTAGAGCTATATACAAGTACCACGGGCTGGTCCTTGAACTGGTGCCAAGGGTTAATGCCACAAGTTGGTGATACACACACATACACACACACACACACACACACACACACACATGCCACACACACACACACACACACACACACACACACACACACACACACTCGCACCACGGACCAATATCATGAATACCCTTTCTTTGGAATTAAACCCCATACCACTAAACCCAAGCCGAAAGAATAACACAGACCAAAACGGAACAAACACAAATAAAACAGGGAAAAGTGTCCCAAGATTTATCGTTTAAAAGACCTATAAGAGGCAACAGTACAGATCGACAGCAATGGGCCAATTGGGCCATTGCGAGCCATTGAGCTATACAGTAAAATCCTAAGTAGAAAATGTCTTTATATGAACCCATTTGGAGTTGGCTCAACGCCATATTGTCCGTAGCAAAACACACATAAGAAACTTCTCAATGTGCGTGTGTGTGGGTAGGGAAGGGGTGATGCTGAGTGTGTCGTTCAATCTTTACGACGGAAAATATTCGACCAAATATTCTATAACATGCAAATCTTCCTCACCAGCCTTCCAGTTGAAGGTGGTAAGTATTTCTCGGAGGTAAATAAGATGTGAGAGAATATGTGAGGTGAGGTGAGGTTAAGTTAAGTTAATGTGGTCTTGGTGAGTATTTTGGTTAAGTAGGGGTATTAAGTGTGGGATTTGCGGGTATTTTGGTCAGGAAGGTAGGTTTAAGTGCGGTTTTTATAGGTATTTGAGTTAAATAAGGGGTTTAGTGAGGTTGTTTTGTAGATACGTGGGTTCAATAAGGGTTTTATTTTATTTTTTACAATAATTTCGGTTTATGCACTGAAGGGCATTTAGGTTCTGATTGTTTGAATAGATTGGTCAATAGTCGTCCTCTCTCTCTCTCTCTCTCTCTCTCTCTCTCAAGTATCAACCTTTACAAACACACACACACACAGAGGGAGAGATATGTATATTCCAACATACACACTGTCCAGCGTGGCTCTGGGTGACCTTTAGAGAACCATCGTGCGACTGACTCCTTCCTCCCCTTCCTCACTCCCGTGTTGACAAAGCCAAGAGTTGACACGTCTATACCTGCCTTCTTTCAACACCTGCCTTACTCCAACAACTATCTTCCTCCAACACCTGTCTTACTCCAACAACTACCTTCCACCAACACCTGCCTTACTTCAACAACTACCTTCCACCAACACCTGCCTTACTTCAACAACTACCTTCCTCCAACACCTATATCTCTTGCCTCCAGCAGCTTCTGTATTCCATAACACCTGCTTATGCCCCAACAACTACCTTCCACCAACACCTGCCTTACTTCAACAACTACCTTCCTCCAACACCTGTCTTACTCCAACAACTACCTTCCACCAACACCTGCCTTACTTCAACAATTACCTTCCACCAACACCTGCCTTCCTTCAACAACTACCTTCCTCCAACACCTGTCTTACTCCAACAACTACCTTCCACCAACACCTGCCTTACTTCAACAACTACCCATTATCAACACCTATGCGCCAACTATTTACCCAACACAACACCTGCTATTGCTTCAGCTCTTCACCTTCTATCAAACACCTGCCTTACTTCAACTTCTTCATATAACTTTCCTCAACAACCCTTCACCAACACCTGCCTTGCTTCAACAACTACCTTCCTCCAACACCTGTCCTTACTCCAACAACTGCCACCTTTTCCTTCATATTCTTCTTATTCCTCCAACACCTGTACTCCAACATCTGCTTCCTCCAACACCTGCCTTGCTTCAACATGCCTCCAACACCTGTCTTATCAACAACTGTTATCAACACCATCTTCCTCCAACAACTACCTTCCACCAACACCTGCCTTACTTCAACAACTACCTTCCTCCAACACCTGCCTTACTTCAACAACTACCTTCCTCCAACACCTGCCTTACTTCAACAACTACCTTCCTCCAACACCTGCCTTACTTCAACAACTACCTTCCTCCAACACCTGTCTTACTCCAACAACTACCTTCCTCCAACACCTGCCTTACTTCAACAACTACCTTCCTCCAACACCTGTCTTACTCCAACATCTACCTTCCTCCAACACCTGCCTTACTCCAACATCTACCTTCCTCCAACACCTGCCTTACTTCAACAACTACCTTCCACCAACACATGCATTACTCCAATATCTACCTTCCTCCAACACCTGCCTTACTCCAACAACTACCTTCCTCCAACACCTGCCTTACTCCAACAACTACCTAACACCAACACCTGCCTTACTCCAACAACTACCTAACACCAACACCTGCCTTACTCCAACAACTACCTAACACCAACACCTGCATTACTCAACATCTACATTCCTCCAACACCTGCCTTACTCCAACATCTACCTTCCTCCAACACCTGCCTTACTCCAACAACTACCTAACACCAACACCTGCCTTACTCCAACAACTACCTTCCACCAACACATGCATTACTCCAACAACTACCTTCCTCTAACATCTGCCTTGCTCCAACACCTGTCTTATTCCAACACTTGTCTACCTGTACACTGTAATGGTTTGTGAAGGTAAAACTCATAATAGTGTGTGTGTGTATGTGCGTGTGCGTGTGCGTGTGCGTGTGTGTGTGTGTGTGTGTGTGTGTGTGTGAAAAAGAAATAAAAAGATAGCATCAGTTAACGAGAGATAGATATACAAAGAGACAGAACAAAAAGACCGAGAGAGCAAAATCTTGAGAAAAAAACAAGAAAAAAGGAAGAAAAGGAGAGAATTAGGTAGAAATGTAAATTAAAACCGTTCTGGAAATACTTTCTTTTATAAACCGAATCTTAATGAGTGAGTGTGTGTGTGAGTGAGTGAATCTTTGGTTGCTCTCTCTCTCTCTCTCTCTCTCTCTCTCTCTCTCTCTCTCTCTCTCTCTCTCTCTCTCTTGAGGAGGAAAGCCCTGGTAGTGTTGGGCGGAAATGGTGTGTGCCGTGTGGGAGCAGTGGGGGGTACACCCCTAGGATGCGTCTGGATCAACAACTACGCCCATTCTCCTACTTCCTCCTCCTCCCGTTCTTCTTCCTACCTTCTCCCTCCTATTTCTCTATATTTTCTCTCCCACTACCCACTTCTTTCTTTTCTCTCATTATTTTCCCTCTTCCACGTCCACTTCCTCCTCTCCTTCAACTGTTTCCATCTTCCCATCACCACCTTCTCCTCCTCTTTCTTCCCATAACCACTTCAATATCCTCAACACTACCCACCTTTCCCTCCCCACCAACACCTCTTCATCCCCGCCATCACCACCACAACTTCAACCTTCCCACCACCACCTTTCTCCGTTCCCCCTTCCCTCCAACCCCTTCCTTCCTCGCTCCCTTTCTTCCTCACCCATTTCCCCCCTCCCTTCCTTTCCCTCCTCACCCCCTTCCCTCCTTCCCCCGTTCCTCCTCACCCCTTTCTGTCCCCACCCACTTCCTCCACAACCCCTTTCCTCCCTCCTTCCCGCCTCACCCCTTTCCCTCCCCACCCCGTCTCTCTACTCTGCCATTCCCGATAATTTTTACACATATTCTTCCATCCATAAATACCAACAATTTAATTACATCTTTAAGAAGAAATGTTTATCATTAACATAAATGTCCTCTCCATAAGCAACAGTTTATTGAAGAGTAAACTATATCATTAAGTCCAACACCAATTACAAAGACCAATTCATTAAACTTTTGAAACTTATCATAATTTTCACTCGAAAAGGAATAGTGATATTTGTGCTTATGAAGAAATGGAGATTCTGTCGAGCAATGAATGTGTGTGTAGGGGGGGTGGGGGGTCTTTTTATTTGTATGTCTGTCTATATGTTTGTCTGTCTTTCTCTGCAACACTAACCTTGAACGAAAGATCCTTAACTGCACACCATAGTCTTACCTCATGCAACGTCTCGTTAGCAACAAGACATAAAGGTGTAAAATTCATCGCTGAGTGTACCATTAACTATCACAGAACAAGCAGGTACGAGGGGGAGAAATTCTTAATGCAAACATCTGGCCTGATAAACAGCGTTGAGTGTTAGTGTCAGATCTTTATGTAATTGTTAGTATACGTGTTTGGGACTTGTTTTGATATTTACATGAGTATTAACAATGATACCAATAATATAATTATAATGGTTGCCCCTCGTGTACCGAGGATGGCGGGCCCAAGGGCCACCTAGGCGTAAATTTGTTTAAGGTGTAAAAGCTGCCGTCAACACAACAACCACACCCTAAGTTAACGAGCTGCATGACCCAGTGTCAACGCCAACTGCACTGGCTAACCAATACCCGGGAACACGATCCGGAAATCGATTAACATCCATGGTAGACAGAGGCTACTGGCATAAAGAAACTTTCCCCTAGTTTCACCCTGCCCGGGAATTAAAGACGGGTCCACTGGCTTGCGTTGAGAGCATGCTGACCATTACACGACAGGTCGCCATTACGATATCAATAATAATAGTAATGACGACAATAATAATAATAATGATGATAATAATAATAATAATAATAATAATAATAATAATAATAATAATAATAATAATAATAATAATAACCTATATATATAAAACACAGAAGTATGTCTGTGTGTTTGTTTGTTTGTGTGTCCGCACGAGAATCTCGGAAACTACTTTCCCTATCTGTAGTGATGATGGATGGTGTTATATGTAGTGATGATGATGGATGGTGTTATACGTAGTGAAGATGGATGATGCTATATGTAATGATGATGGATGCTGTTATATGTAGTGATGATGGATGGTGTTATATGTAGTGGTGGTGGTGACGGTGGTAGTGACAGTGGTAGTGGTGGTGATGGTGATAGCGGCATGTTTGTGGTGATAGTGGTGGTGGTAGAGACTGGTTGATAGTAGTGGTAATGATGGTGGTGGGAATGATGATGGTGGTAGTAGTGGTGGTATTGATGATGGTGGTAGTAGTGATGGTAGTGATGGTGGTGCTATATGTAGTGATGATGGATGGTGTTATATGTAGTGATGATGGATGGTGTTATATGTAGTGATGATGGATGTTGTTATATGTAGTGATGATGGGTGGTGTTATATGTAGTGATGATGGATGATGTTATATGTAGTGATGATGGATGATGTTATATGTAGTGATGATGGATGGTGTTATATGTAGTGATGATGTGTGGTGTTATATGTAGTGATGATTAAACAATAATAATAACAGTTTAATGCTAAAAAAATATAATTTGCTGGACCATTGTTGTGAAAAACATGGTGGAACTTACATACACCGTAAATGAACTGTTGATGAAAGAAGAAGTTTTGGGGACAGAACAGTGCGACAATGTGGAGCCTCCCGGAGGGTGGCGTCCTACCTTGGCCTAGCGAATGAGCCGGCCGGAAGGCGGTGTTTATTCGCTAGTAATAATAATAATAACAACAACAATACTACTAATAATAATACAAGTGTTAAAGTCAGTATGACATAATATCAATATCGTTAGTGTCAAGTCAGGATTGATGTGAGTGTCAATGTACTTGTCAATATCGAGTTCTCTCAGCGCCATGTCATGCCAATGTCAATATCAAAGTCAAAATTAGTGAGAAAAAATGTTGACAAAAGATTTATTAGGTAGAAAAAATAAAAGAAAGCCTGAGGAAGAGAGAGAGAGAGAGAGATAAACGAAAAACTGGCCAAGTCATGAGAGAGATAGGAAGATACAGGTCATGAGAGAGATAGGAAGAGACAAATCATGTGAGAGATAGGAAAAGACAAGTCATGAGAGTGATAGGAAGATACAGGTCATATGAGAGAGAGGAAGAGACACGTCATGAGAGTGATAGGAAGATACAGGTCATGAGAGAGATAGGAAGAGACAAGTCATGAGAGTGATAGGAAGAAGCAAGTCATGAGAGAGATAGGAAGAGACAAGTCATGAGAGTGATAGGAAGATACAGGTCATATGAGAGAGAGGAAGAGACAAGTCATGAGAGTAATAGGAAGATACAGGTCATGTGAGAGATAGGAAGAGACAAGTCATGAGAGTGATAGGAAGATACAGGTCATGTGAGAGATCAGAGAGAAGGATAGAGACAAGTGATAGGAAGATACATATGAGAGTGAGGAAGATACAGGTCATGAGAGAGAGGAAGAGACAAGTCATGAGAGTGATAGGAAGAAGCAAGTCATGAGAGAGATAGGAAGAGACAAGTCATGAGAGTGATAGGAAGATACAGGTCATGTGAGAGAGAGGAAGAGACAAGTCATGAGAGAGACAAAGTATGTGAGCGAAGCTAGAGATACCCTGTCGAGCTCGGTATGTTAGAGATAGTTTACACACATTTAAAGGGAAGCAATTACTTAGTTTATATTTCCCCGAAGAGAGAGATTGCACGCAGGGTGGTAAAATACGTCTAGTGTGGCAGTATTGTGTTAAGGTGCAAGCACTGCTTGCTTCCTCTCGCTTTCTGCTACCGCCGTTGGCTAGCCCTCGTGGCGAACAGGGAAGAAACTTGCATAAGTCTTCCCATGCCAGTATACAGCCTCTTCACCGTCAAGATTACTGCTGTGCTTCCTCGTGGCAACACACGGTAACTGGGTGTCTCGTGGACCCAGGTTAAACCAGCAGGGGATGTCAGAGTAGCAGTGGGCCCCAGAAGGACGGCGCATAGGCCCACTGGCATTTGGACACGTTCTGGCGCCTACCAATCATTTCCCCGCTGCCTTGTGGATTAACCTTGTATGTATAAGGCTACGGGAGTAAACCCTGAACAAAAAATCTGTGGTGGTGCCCTGCATCAGGCAGACATGGTTACAGAGCTCCAACAAAATCCCAACGGTGGTGTAGGTCGAAAAGTTGACCACCATGTGAACCCAACGATTACACCGGCGTACGAAGGCAATTCATGATGGACAGGCTACTAAGTTGAAACCCAACAAACTGGGTTATCGGCAGTCGATTGCATCTCTCCCTCTCCCCAGTCGTTCCAACACTTGCACCACTGGATCAGGAAAAGGGAGGGCCAAGAAGTGTGGTTGTAGCCTGCGCTCCCGCCACATCACATGAATCAACTCATGCGCTCATCATACCTCTCATCATCATCAAAACTCCTATACCCCCAAACGTCCTATGACGACGGACGAGTGGCGACTGGGAGTCTTTACTCATATCTTTGCTCATGGGCGGCACAGATAAAATGGTCGTTTATACACTGGGATCTAGGCAGCAGTTCAATCCTGTCCTGTCTGTGCGACTAAGCACTTAAGCAGCCCTTTCGAGGAGCCACTCTGCTCACCCCACATGGGAAGGGGGCTAGAAAAGGTGCCCTAAATATAGCCTGCCTTAAAAAACAAACTGGCTGGGCAACCGCACCCAGTAAGGTCATCCTTATGTGGTCGAAAACACTATCATAATCACAGATCCAAACAAAAACGAACTATACAACTTCTTATGGTTGCTGCATGGAATGTCTGGACCCTTCTGGATACTAGCACAAATAAGCATCTTGAAAGAAGAACCGCCCTTGTGGCAAAAGAGCTGGATAGGTATAACATCGACATAGCAGCCATTAGTGAGGCCTGGCTCCCAGACTAGGGTCAACTCGCAGAACGGGGGTCTGGCTAAACCTTGTTCTGGAAGGGTAAGCCTGCTATGGAGAGAAACCACATTGATGGAGTTAGCTTTGTCATCTCCCTACACAGGCTTACTGAAATGCCTATTGGGATCAACAAGCACCTCATGATGCTCCCAGTCCCACTGAATCACTCAAGTCATTCCTTTTTCAACGGTGCATACGCCTTAACACTGGATGCAGAGGATGACATCAAGGAGGCCTTTTATGCAGACCTCGACAGAGTGCTAATCCCTATCCCCAGAAATGATAAGGCTCTGCTCCTTGGTGACTTCAATGCCAGAGTTAGCAGAGATGCTGACATTTGGCAGGGAACCTTAGGGAGAAATGGACTAGGCAAGTGTGATCCCAACGGCCTACTTCTCCTCAGCAAGTGTGCTGCACACACCCTCACTCTCACCAATACCTTCTTTAGGCAGGCCAACAAGTTCAAGTGTTCTTGGCAACACCCACGATCCAACCACTGGCATCTCATTGACTCCATTATTGTCAGAGAAAGAGATCTCCGTGATATCCTCATCACCCGAGCCATGCGTGGCTCAGACCACCAAGCTTTCACTTCTCATCGCCCCAAAACGGCGTAGGCAGCAACAGTAGCTCATGCTTTCAGAGAACAGCTCGAACTTGTGCTCATAAAAAACCCAACAACAAACAACCCAAATCCCAGTGCCGAAAGAGTTATTCTCGACACTGTCAAGACAAAAACCTGCGGAGAAACCTTCGGCCAGATCGAAATAAAACACCAGGACTGGTTTGTTGAAAATGACTGGTCAATAAATGAACGAGTCTATGATAAACGTGCTGCATTAATTGACTGGCAGAACAACCCTCAGTCTCAGACCAACGTTGACACCTTCCACAAGAAGAAAGCGGCGGAAAAGCATGAAGTTCGCAATCTAAAGAATGACTGGTTTAAACATAAAGCATGTGAAACACAAAAATTTGCAAATCAGCACCAGATGTCCGAATTTTTCAATTCCACTAAAACTCGTGGCACGGCCCCTCTCCACTCATCCGATGGTAACTCCCTAATTGTAGACGATGGAGGAGCATCCTTCAGTGCTGGAAACAAGCACTACCATTTACTGCTCAATTGAAACACTGATATGGATGTCCTGACTACCCAGCAGGTCCTTCAGCTTCCAGGGCTGATCCACCTCAGCTATCCTCCATCCCTGGATGGGGTAGCTGCTGCCATCAAACAGATGAAAAACAACAAAGCCTCAGGGCCTGATGGAATCCAAGCCGAGGTGTATAATGTAGAAAGACCTCTGCTTACCAGCCGTCTCCACTCTCTCTTAGAGAATATATGGGAAAAGGAAGAAATCTCCCAAGTTTTTAAAGAAGCCTCCATCGTCAATATTTATAAGAACAAGGGAGACCAGTCAGACTGTGGCAACTACGGCGGGATCTCGCTGCTGTCTGTAGCTGGCAAGATTATCGCCCGAGTCCTCTTAAACAGAATTCTTCTTGAGGCGGAAAACATCCTCCCAGAATCTCAGTGTGACTTTAGACTATCATGTGGAACCACTGACATGATCTTTGCTGCCCGCCAGATACAGAAAAAATACAGAGAACAGCGTCGTGACCTATACATGGCTTTCATCCACCAAACCAAGGCCTTGGACTCAGTCAACAGGGAAGCCCTCTGGTGGACCCTTAACCGTTTTTGCTGCCCACCAGAATTCATCAACATTGTGAGGCAACTCCACGATGGCATGAACGGCAGTGTCCTGCACAATGGCACCCAGTCTGAGTTCTTCCCCATCCAAACTGGGGTTAAACAAGGGTGTGTACTGGCACCAACTCTCTCTTTCATTTTCTTTGCTGCCTTCCTCACTCGTGCCAGTGCCAATTTAGCGAGCGGAGTGGACATCGAGTACCGGATGAACTGTCTTTTCAACATAGACGACTCCAGGCAGGAACAAAGGTATCAGCAGCTTCCATTACTGACCTTCAGACGACCTTTCCCTTGTTTCTCACACGGAACGCGACGTACAGGAGATCCTGAACACCTACGCAGATGCATATGCTCATTTTGGCCTTGAGGTTAATGTATGCAAGACTCTGATTTTCTTTCAGTCTGCCTCTGGTTCAGACACACCTCCACCATCCATTCAGCTTATCGGTACCACCCTTTCTATAGCTACCCACTTTCGGTATGTCAGCTCCCACCTGTCCACCACCGCGGACATCGATGAAGAGATTCAACGTCGGATCAGATGTGCATCTCAAGCCTTTGGCGGACTCTGAAACGGTGTCTTCAGCTGTAGGGAGCTGCTTCGAGCAGTTGTATTTCCACCCTGTTATATGGTAGCAAGACATGAGTCACATACAGGAGGCACCTCAAGGCACTTGAAAACTCTCACGAAAGTAGTCAACGTTCCCTCCTCCGAGTTGGCTGGGAAGACGAAAGAAAAAATGCCGGTGTTCTTGTTGACACCAACTGTAAGAGCATCGAGGCTACCATTATCCATTAACAACCACGTTGGAGTGGCCATTTTACCCGCATGGACGACAATAGACTGCCAAAGCGGTTACTTTACAGTCACCTAACGAACAGTAAACGTAACGGGGGTGGGCAACTGAAAAGGTATAAGGATAGTCTTAAGACAAACCTAAAAAGTACCAAATCGACCCCATCAACTGGGAGACGATTACTCCATACCATAACGTTTCGAAGAGCACCACACAAGAAGGTGTCAATACTTTCGAGTTATCCCGACTGTTTAACGATGCAGACAAGAGCCAACACTAGAAAGACGCTGCCGCAGCCCCTCCCGCACTAGATGTAGCCCTCCACATGTACAACATCTTTGAACGACCCTCCCGATCCCGAATCGGCCTCTTTAGTCACCTCAGAACTCACCAACGTTGGTGACATCCTTAATAGCTCGATTCCGAGTGACAGCAAAGTAGTAGTAGTGCGTGTGGTTGATATCCAGTAGAAAATTATGTGAGAGGGGTTTTTGTGTGAATAAGCCTGTAGGTGTGACTTAATATAAGCACAATATCACACACACACACACACACACACACACACACGCACACACGCGCGCGCGTAGTAAGTTTAATGTTTAGGGTAATAACTCTTTCGTTTTGTTTATAAATAGATGAACACATTTGCATAGGAATATAACAATATATTTAGCCTTCTCTCAGTTAACACACCTCGCCCTGCCAACACTACACGGACCTTGAATCATCGTACCTGCGTCGGTGTGTCGATACTTGGTAACACTGAACCATTGTTACGTCACTAATTATGAAGGTATGAGGTATTTTGTATCATTAAATCATTGTTACGTCACAAGGTATGGACGTTTGAGTGATTTGGTAACATTGAATATACTCAAACAATACAAGGTGTACGGTAGTATTTATTATTTGGTAATACTGAATCCCTTATATTTTTCAAGTTATGGGCGCTTGATTCTTGTGTTATTTCTGTATAACACTCACATTACAAGGAACACTTACCTGAATTATCTGGCAACACTACATCATACTGTACTACCAACTTAGAGAAACACTGTCTCGCTTTAGGTAGTAATAGTGGGTTAATACCAATTCTATAGAGGTAAAATCGCTTCCTGGATATTGGCAACAGTGTGTTCATGTTATATTTTAGGGGATGTGGGTGGATGGGTGGGCAGGAGAATAGGTAGGTAGGGGTGGTGGCACTTGGCAATGGTCATAAACTAATCCCAATATAAGATAATTAATTAACCAACTATTTACATTCCGTGTCCACTCACGTCGCTCACAAAGGAAGAAGCAACAGTGATGAAAGCTCATAGAATTAAAGGCAGATCAGAGAGAAAGGGTGTAAAGGAGAGAAAGAGAGAGAGAGAGAAGAAGATAAATGAGAAATGCAGAGGCTTTCCATTAGTGGTGGCGTAGAGGGGGAGTGACGGAGACGAGAAAATGAACAGATAAAGAGAGAAATTAGGAAAACACAGGAGATAAAATGATGAGGGGGAAGACAAGGGGTAATAGACAGACGGAAAACAGTGAGAAAGAAAGAAAAATAAGGTAGAGAAAGGGGAAAGGAGATGGAGAGACAGAGACAAGCAGAGACAAAGACAGACGAAGAGGGATATGGAGAATAGATGAAAAATAACCACGAATTAGGGGAATCAGAGGATGATGGATTTAGAGGAGGAAGAAAGGGCTAAATCGAACACGAAAAGAGAAAGAAAAATAGAAATAATAAGAAACAAATACAGAGAAGCATCAGTGACAGTGACATAAACAACACGTACAATGTTGGCCCAATACTCGTGTGTGTGTGTGTGTGTGTGTGTGTGTGTGTGTGTTAAGACATTCAAAGAGAGTCTGGGTTCAAAAGCGAGCGCCATGCCAACTTGGAGTCCCTTAATTTAAACAGGTACACAAATACAGGTGAGAAGACGAGGTATTTATCTTCCCAACACACCTGGGATTTTTGGTACATATTTAATGGCAAGGTTACGTGGCGCTTCTATAAGATCACCTCAGTTTATTTCACCTGATGAATGAACACCCTAACCTAACCTAACCTAACCTCCTAGATAGCGTTCGGGTGATTAATCTTCAGGTGAAATATGCTGGGCTGTCTAACCTTCATGTGATCCCTTCTTTATAGAGCCACACACACACACCCACACCCACACACACCGTATATAGCCCCCACCATCATACCTTGCACCAATGTTACCAATATAACTCCACGATCACACCTTGCCTCAGTAATGCCACATACTGTAATTCATACAATCATACCTTGCTTAACAGTATTGTCACATCATCCACACGATCATAAGGTGCGGTTACAAACATGTCGACGAAAATGGCAATGAGAAATTGTCCTGGAACATTACAGTAACTCCAGGTGTCTTCTTATCCACAGCTACATTTAGGGAGGGAGGGGAGAGGGGGTGAGGAGGTGGAGGGAGGGGTAGGGAGGTTGAGTGAGTAGGGAGTGAGGAGGTTAGGAGATGGTGGAGGGGGCTGGGTTAGTGGGGGAGGGATGTTAGAAGGAGAGTAGGGGAGGTCGTGTGAGTGGGGAGTGATAGGGGGGTTGGGTGAGTAAGGGGTGATGAAGGTCGTGTCAGTGGGGAGTGATAGGGGGGTTGGGTGAGTAAGGGGTGATGAAGGTCGTGTCAGTGGGGAGTGATAGGGGGGTTGGGTGAGTAAGGGGTGATGGAGGTCGTGTGAGGTGATAGGAATATTACTGGCGACTATGAAGCCGCCTGTCAACGCCTCTACGTCACTAAAAGACGTCAATGACCTTCTTTACTTATGTATTGCCACTGGACGCTACTATGAGTCACCCTTTGCTACTTGGTGCCATTAGAAGTTGTCTATTAACCTCTGGACGCCTCTGGAAGTTACTTAACCCCTAGACGCCTCTAAAAGTTACTGAATAACTCCTGGACGCCTCTAGAAATTACTTAAACCCTGGACGCTTCTAGTTACTTAATAACCCTGGACATCTTTACAAGTTACTTAATAACCCCCTGTACATCTCTACAAGTTACTTAACCCCCGGACGCCTCTAGAAGCTCCTTAATATCCCCTGGACACCTCTAGAAGTTACTGAATAACCCGTGGACGCCTCTAGGAGCTATTTAATAACCTCTTGACGCCTCTAGAAGCTACTTAATAACCCTGGACGCCTCTAGAAGTTACTTAATAACCCCTTGACGCCTGTAAAAGTTACTTAATTACCCCTGGACGCCTGCAGAAGTTACTTAATAACCCCTGGACGCCTCTAGATGCTATTTAATAACCTCTGGACGCCTCTCGAAGTTCCTTAATAACCCCTGGACGACTCTAGAAGCTACTTAATAAACTATGGATGCCTCTAGAAGCTACTTAATAACCCCTGGACGACTCTAGAAGCTACTAAATAACCCCTGGACGCCTCTAGAAGTTACGTATCACTTCTAGATACCATTAAAACCCACCCTTTTATTTGGAGATATTCCTAAAAGCCGCCGGTTACCCTATGAACGCCACAAGGAACCACCTATCACCATATGTACCACCTTCCAGCTTCCCATCACCATAAGTACCACATTTCCAACCATCTGCCACCCCAAGAACCACCTTCCAACCACTTGACACCATAAGAACCACCTTCCAACCACCTGACACCATAAGAACCACCTTCCAGCCACCTGACACCAAAAGAACCACCTTCCAACCACCTGACACCATAAGAAACACCTTCCAGCCACCTGACATCAAAAGAACCACCTTCCAGCCACCTGACACCATAAGAACCACCTTCCAACCACCCGTCACCTCAAAAGCCACCTTGACCAGCACTATGGACCACCTGCCACCGTGAACACCAACATGAAGGTTCATTTGGTTTGGCTGATGGACCGATCGGGGCCATTGTGAGCCAGGAGCGGTCCATACGTCTTCGGTGATGGAGGAGGGAGATGGGACAGAGACACTGATGGACAAGGGAACAATAGGAGAGAAGACGATAAGGGAAGAAGAGAGGAAGCAAGAGAGCAATAACGAAAGACATGAGACAGGAAGCTGGAAAAAATCTATCTGTTTGTGTTGCTGAAGTTTGTATTTCGTGTTTTTTTTTAATGTTAGTTTTGATGTTCTATGCTTTGTTCTTGAAAATATTTTGTTTTGATTTTGATTTTTTTTTGCTATAATTTGATTTTTTTGTAAGTTTGCGTTTTTTTTTTTTACGATTAATTCGGATTTTCCCTTTTTTGTATTAATATTTGTGTTTTTACACTTGATTTTGAATTAGATTTCTCATTTAATTTTCATATTTATTCTTGCTTTCATTTTAAGTCCCGTCGTTAATTCCGTTTTCTTTCGTCTTAATTTCCTCTATTTATTTCCTTAATTGATTTTAACGTTACCGTTTTCTGATTTCTATGTTGTAAATATTTTTTAAATTTTGATTTTGATGATAATTTTCCTTGTTTTGAATCTGATGGAAATTTCCCTCTCGTTTTCCCTTTTCTTTCTCCTCTCTTGTCCCCTTTTACCACTTCTCTTCTCTTCCCACTGTTTCCACATACCCCCTTCCCTTACATTCCCCTCACTCTGCTCTCCATTAATTCATAATCCATGTCGCATTCCCCTCTGGTCATTCTCTCCCTCCCCTTTGCTTCCTAAACTTCCCTCTTATGGTTTCTCTCCCCGACTTTGTTTTCTAATCTCCAGCTTCCTTGAGAACTGGTCCATGGCAGTTGTTGTCGAAAGATCGATCTCTCGCTCTTTCTCTACCAATAGTGGTGTCCCACAGGGTTCTGTTCTTTCACCTATTCTTTTCCTTCTTTTTATCAATGATTTACTTCACACTACACTAATTATATCCATTCTCACGCTGATGATTCTACTCTTCACTCTTCTTCACATTTTCCCCTTCCCACTAACTCTCAAACTAGATCTGTTTCTAGAGCTGATATCATTACATCTTTCAATGCGGATCTGTGCAGCATCATGAATGGGGAGGTAGAAACTTGGTAAAATTCCATAGTAATAAAACTCAGTATTTACCAATTACACTTTCCAAATTAGATTATCTCCCACCAATCACATTTCAGGACGCTATCATTCTGCCAAATTCTAAAATAGATGTGCTAGGCCTCATCATTTCCTCTAATATGTCATGGAAGCCACACATCCTCAACATTGCTAAAGCTGCCTCCCGAAAGTTGGGAAAACTGTACAGATGCCGGTGCTACTTCACTCCTGAGCAGTTGCTTCAAGTATATAAGGGATTCTTTCGTCCTAACTTGGAGTACTGCTCTCATATCTGGGGTGGCTCTTCTTCTGCCCAACTGTTAGATAGGGTGGAATCAAAGGTATTTTGTCTTATAAACTCTCCTCCTTTAGTTGACAATCTTTCTTCCCGTGCTCTTCGCTGCAATGTTGCTTCACTCTCTCTCTTTTATAGGTACTTTAACGGGCAATGTTCGTTGGACTTGGCATTCTGTGTACCGCTGACAAGGCCGTGGGCTCGTAACACACGTCTTGCCCGCGGTGCCCACCGTTTCTCTGTGGATGTCGATCACACTAGAATAACCCGTTATAGTTCTTCCTTCTTTCCTCACACAGCCAAACTGTGGAATACTCTACCTTCTTCTGTGTTTCCACACTCACTCACTTTAAAAAGCTGACTTTCCGGCATCTGCGCGGTGTAGGTTAATATAACCTTTTTCCTTTTCTATTTTTAATTTCTTTCTATTCATATTTTTTCGCACCCTAGGCCCCGATGAGGGTCGTTGACCTGTGCACCGGGTGGGCTAATACCTCCCCACTACAATACTCTCTCATACCCCCCACCATCTCCTCTCCCTTGTCTTCCCCTCTTCTAACATACAGTACACCATTAGTCCCTCTCTCCACTAGTACAATGTTCTCTCCCCTTATCTCCCCCCTCCCCCCTTCCTACCTCTGCCCTATCTGTCTTTCCTCATTCTCCTCTCTCTCTTCCCTCCCCTTTTCTAGTTCTAACCTTTTCGTCTCTACTCCTCTTCCTCTCTCCCCCCCATTCTTCCTTCCCTGCCCCTTTCCCCCTTCAACATCCCCTCAACGTTTCTGAGTAAACTATTCATAGTGACCTTTATATTGTGTGCAGGCCTCTCTCTCCCTCCAATACACTCAAAGGCATAAATTGATAATATTAGAGTGATGTGTATCCACCTGTACATGTTATTGCTTATATGACCATCACCAGTTGATTCCTAACGAGAGTTATTCTCCCTGGCCACTATGCTCCATGTCTTTCTTCCTCCCCTCCTTCTTCTCTTCCTCCCTCCCTTTCCTTCCTCTTTCCTTTTTTTCTCCCTTTTTCTTCCCTCCAAGTTTTCCTAATTTTGTTTTGCTCTTTTTTTCCTTCTCCCCCATCTCTCTCTCTCCCCTTTTTTCAATTTTCTTTCTCCCAATTCTTTCGTTTCTTCCCTCCATCTATTCCTCCCTCTTTTTCTCAATACATTATTCCCTCCCTCTCTCCACCTCCTTCCCTCTCTTCCTCCCTTTCATCATTCCCTTCATCTTTCGTTCCTTCTTCTTCTATTACTTCCCTCATTGTGCCTTCCCACTCCCTTCCCTCCCTCTTTCGTCCCATCCTTCCCACCCCTTCTTCTATTCCTATCTTTCCTCCCCTTTCTCCTCTTTCTCTCTCTTCTCATGCCTTTCTCTGTTCTCTCACTCTTCCCTCCTTCCTTCCCTCTCTTCGTGTACCCTCTCATCATGTCCATCTTCCCTCTGTCCCCTCCTCTCATTCTTCCCCCCCCTCCTTCCCATCCCAACCCCTTCCCCCCTCCCCTCCCCCTCCCTCCCCTCCCTCCCTCCCTACCCCCACCCCCCTTCTTTCTTCCCTCCCCCTTCCCCTCCTCCCTCCCTACTCCCCTGCACCTTCCCTCCCTCCCTCTTCCCTCCCCTCCCCTTCCCTCCCTCCCCCTTCCTCCCTCCCCCCTCCCTCCCCCTTCCCCTCCCTCCTCCCTTCCCTCCCTCCCCCTCCCTCCCTACCTCCCTCCTCCCACCTCCCTCCTCCTCCTCCCTCCCTCCCTCCCTTCACAGCCACAATACTGGTGCTGGCTGGACTCCTGACCACCAGCCTGGTTGGCCTCGATTGTTGCGCTTAGGTTAAAATGAAATTGCATGTATTCCTGTTGGTATATGGTGCTTAGGTGTGCTCGGGTGTGCTCGGGTAGGCGTGGGTGTGTTCGGGTGGGCGTGGGTGTGCTCGGGTGTGTTTGATTTGATACCCGCCGTTCCACTGCCTTTTCTCTCTACACCTCTTTTTCTGGTTTTATTTAATTTGCTCTGTTTTCTATTCGTTTGTAATATTTTTTTTCCGTGGTTCTCCATTCTTTCCTCCCTCTTCCTTTTGGTATTCTCTCTCTCTCTCTCTCTCTCTCTCTCTCACTCTCTCTCTCTTAGCCCAGCCAGAAGAAACAGGGTCTTTAGAGAGAGAGAGAGAGAGAGAGAGAGAGAGAGAGATAATGCTAACCTTCAGAGCCAACCTCCCTTCTGATGCTGACTCACCAACAAGGGGTGAAATAGATTGCTCTCATGCTGCCCTCCACTAACGTTAAGAGGCAAAGTGGAGTGTGGAGGGGCAGGTGGGAGT
Source organism: Homarus americanus (assembly GCF_018991925.1). Lineage (NCBI taxonomy): Eukaryota > Metazoa > Arthropoda > Malacostraca > Decapoda > Nephropidae > Homarus > Homarus americanus. Next base: position 29,674 of record NW_024741892.1, on the reverse strand, counting down.
GTGAAGGAGGAAGGAGGGAAGGAAATGTGGAGGAAGGAGGGTAGGAAGTACGGAGAAAGAAGGAAGGAAACGAGTGTAGAGGAGGGGGGAGATTGTGGAGGAGACGGGGAAGAGAAGGAGGGAGAAATAGTGGAGGGAAGCGGGAATGAGGAAGAGGAGAAGGAGGAAGTGTGGGCGTGTGGAGGAGAAGGAGGAGGGAGTGTGGAACAGACGGGGGAAGATGGTCTTGTGGAGAAGGAGGAAGGGTGGTCTTATGGAGGATGGAGGAGGGAGGAGGGAGAGGGTGGCTCTATGGAGGAAGAGGAGAGGAAGAAGAAGGAAGAGGATGATAATGGTGCTCATGTGAAGGCGAATAGGAATAGATAAAACAAGAGGAAAAATGTTGTGAAAGTTGTGTCATTTGGGATTTGTCCTCACGAGACCCAAGATGAGACTCAATTAAGCTGATTCCCTACATAGATTAACTGATTGTAAGTAAACACGTGTATTATAATTATCTGATTTCAAGTCAAGTTTATTGTATAATCTGATTGTAAAACACGAATATTATCTTATCTAATCATAAACAAATGATTCTTAGGTTTACATTTTCTGATTTCCAACACATACATTTCCTATCTGATTTCCAACACATATTACTTATTTAATCTGATTTTCATAGTCTCTTTTTCTAAACTCAAATACTCTATATAGACAAGATATCTGATGACCACTTGAATGAAAAGACGACAAAAGGGATCAGAAGAGTTTGTATATGTGCGTGTTCCTGAGATCTGTCCTGTGGTGGTCTGGTAATGATTCTGTCTCACGCCGTGTTGCTGTATATGTGGGTCACTGTGTCTGTCTGTCTATGTGTGTGTGTGTGTGTGTGTGTGTGTGTGTGTGTGTGTGTGTGTGTGTGTGTGTGTGTGTGTGTGTCTTTTTGTCTGGGGGGAGGATGATGGAACCTGAAGGGATTTTTTTTTTTTTAATCTCTGTCTTTTGGCTTGGATGAAGGATGAGGTAGTGAGAGCTTGTTTCTTTGCTTGCTTGCTATTGGAAAAGTGTTAGAAATTTGAATATGGAAAAGGTACTCTCTCTCTCTCTCTCTCTCTCTCTCTCTCTCTCTCTCTCTCTCTCTTCAACACACCCCCACTCTTCCTACACCCCACCCTTTCACCCGTATTTATATCCTAGCACACACACACCCACACACCCACATCACCCATAATAAACCAGCGTCCCACCTCCACTCACACCCACCTTCTAAATCTTCCTACCCCACACACCCTTCCTCTCCACACTCATCCACCCACTCCGCCCACATATCCATCATCCTTCACACCTACATTCCGACATGCCTTTCCTCACCCTCACACACCATCACCACACCCAACCTGAAACTCACACACCCACACACCCACGCACACACACACATACACACATGACTCACTCAGTCCCACCCACCCATCCACCCACCCACCCACCCACCCATACCGACCTACATCTTTAAGAATTACCTCATCTTCTGAGCTAAGGTGATCCTATGAACGACCCAGAAAGAATCCAGAAGGGAAGGAGTTCGCGCGTACTGTAGAAATTTAGACATAATAGGTGGTCAAATTTGGGAAATAGGTTGTGGTAAATGAGAAGAGTAGAAGAGTGTAAATAAGGAATGAATAATAGTTAAATGGGCATCGGGGTAATAAATAGGGAAGAAGATGATAATAAGAATAGGTAGACGATAGGGAAATAATGTAATAGGTTATTGTAAACAGTGAGAGTAGAAAGTGAATAGGTAATAGGAAATAAATAATAGTCAATAAGATAGAAGGGAATGTAAAGAGAATAGGGAGAATAGAATAATTTAAATAACAGAGAGAGGATAAATGATGAATAGGGAAAATTTATAATGAAAGGGAGAAGTAGACAGGAATATATAGGGAAGAAGCAGAATAATGTGGTAAAATAATTAAGAGATAAACAGCGAAAATATAATCATAATTAATAGGAAAAGAGCAATTAATAACAAAGTGAGAAAAAAGGCAATAATATAAGAAATAGGGAACCCTTTTATTTTCCTATCGTATGATCGTGTTTTCCTATTTATTCTCGGATATTTTCTTTCAATCCTTTGTTGTTTCTCATTTTCCTTCGTTATCTGACATTTTCCTACCGTCTAGTTCTTTAATTTTATTTTTTTTTCAAATAGGTGATTATTTTTCCTATATTCTTGTTTTCCTCGTTGATTTATGTTAGTTTTCTTCGTTATTTTATTTTTTTATTATTATTCTTTCCGTATAACGATTTTTATCTTTTTGTGGCGATTTTTTCTATATAGCGATTTTCTTTATATATTTTTTTCTTATAGTATTTACTACAGGAGTTTTTCAATATATCTCTATCGTATATAATGTTTTTAATATGAATTTTCTTCTTCATATAATTTTGTTTTTTCATATTTTTCCCCTTTCCTTCAATCACCTTTCCCCATTTATCTCCTTTTCTTCGCTTTATTATATTATTTCATATTTTAAACATCATTTATCCCCTAGAAATAGTCGTTTTTCCCTAATATTAAATAATTTTTCCAATCTTACGTCGAGGGTTTTCTCCCTGGAAGTCAAAAGCTCTCTCACTATCAGGAAACAATTTTACCCGCCAGTGCAGGGATTTTTCCCTCAAAATAAGTCCCACTATTCTTTTGCCTCCAATAAGGAAAAATATTTCTAATTTTCCCCTCACGTCCCACGTTTCTCCCTTCACGTCACGGGCTTCTCGCAGGGGAATAAAAGATATTTATAATATTTCCAGGGATTTTTTCTCCTTTTTCTACACCCTATTTTACCCCCACGTTTAAAGATCAATTTGTTTTTCTCCGGTGAACTAAATTGTAGATTCACTGAGTTCTTAAGATTATTTCCCTGCTTAATCCCTGTAAAATTCCAATCTCAGATTTTTTTCTCGGTTTTTTGGTTCTTTATGATAATCCATTTTCTTTAGATGAGATCGTAGAATAATGATAACGTTGATGATTTTGCGTTGGCCAAATCCTGTTGTTTCATAGAACTTTTAAAACCGACTTTTTTGTATTGATAGACTTTAGTGCTGGAAACAGATTCTACCCAGTTTAAACTGGCGTTTTGATAAGTAAGTAATACGCATTATATCTCTGTAATAACTCTATTTGCGTCATTTTGTCTCTTAAATCACGTATATTTGAGCTTTTACCCCGTAAATCACAAGTAGTTGCGTCTTTTCGTCTCTTAAATCACGTGTATTTGAGCTTTTACCTCTTAACTCACGAGTAGTTGCGTCTTTTCGTCTCTTAAATTACGTGTACGGGGTATTTGCACTTCTTATAACACGTGAAGTTGCTACGTTGTTTTTCATGATGCGTGGTTGTTCACCCTCGCACTACACCGACCTCTGTTTCCTCCCTGTTGAGATAAGGACGAGAAATAAAAGTGATTTATCGCTACTATAGACGCAATTATCCGTATTGAGTAGAATGTGAAATATATTTATCACTAAGATGGAAATACGTTGACATTTAGAGTAGAAATAAGGCTGAATTATTGCTACAAGAGGAAATAAAACTGAATTATCGCTACAAGTGGAAATCAGACTGAAATATCGCTGCAAGAGGAAAAAAAACTGGAATATCGCCTCAAAGAGTAGAAATAATGCAGTTAAATAAGAATGATGTATGGACACGTCAGATGTTAATTTGTACAGAGATGAATGTTGAACACTATACCATAAGTCACCATACACAAACATTCTAAACGCAGGTCACTATACACTAATAGATAACACGAACAAACTTAAATATCTGAATCAATTGTCACTGGACATGATCCAGGTTGGAATATTGTACAAAATATGAGATAAAAACCAAAACTTACTTGGTAGTTAGTCAACAAGGCCGGGTAAAGTGGTGGTCCAAGGTCAAAACACATTTTGATCTAAACTGAATTTTTAGTCTAGTAAACGATAATTATGACAAGCATTAACTTTGACCTCCGGCAAACTTAACTTAGTGGTAACAACTCAACACAAGCCACTGCTCTGTGACAACACAAGTGTCATCATACCATATTTGGTGAAGAAGTGATCACAGCCAAACGTCGCTCACACACCAGTCATGATCTTTTTTAATTGAGTGGTGTTAATAATATACTATATTGACGATGAAAGTCATGAGTAATAACATTGTTAATGAGACTTCGGTGTCCATTCATTCCTTCACTCTCGCATACAAATAACTCTTCTACACTGGTCCTCCTTATATTTTCATGTCTTAAATTTCCATATTTACTGTGTATAACCTTGCTTGGATAATTAAATGTTTGTGTATACTGTAGTTTTTTTAATTGAGATTCTTCTTCAATGCATTAAGAGGAAAGGTGGCTTGGGAAGTGTTTATAAGTAACTACATCTCACAAAGGCACAGAAGCTTCCAGATTACTTCAGTAGCCGGATGACGGAGAGCGAGTGTAAAGTGTTCATATTACTTCTAGGGCAGGGATTCCCCCCCCCCCTCCCCAGTCTCCTAACGTCTAGCACGTGAACTTGTCCACCAATCAGGTCCATCGTTACAAGACTACCAAACAGTCATTCAAAAGTTTATTACTGCGACCCTACCACATGGACACAGACGTTCCCACAGGGGGTAAAGAAACTCTTTGAAGCAACTCTACCTGTGCCTGTGTGCATACAGAGTTATTCCTATCTATCTATACCTGCTGTGTTGCTCCTAAATTAATAACGTACAGTCAATTAATTAACATACAATATATGCAATACTGTTATACCCTACCTTAGCTACCAAACATATATATTGTATAATACTAAGAAAGGTACCAAAAATAGGCTACTGTAAACTACCAAAAAGGTACCGGACATACAGTATATTCACACACAATATCACAGTACCTTTACAGACTCACTTGGAAGACGACCTTTGCATTCATTAACAAGATGCTTATTGGTAAACTGATTCACTTTTAAAAGGATTCGACTCGACTTCCTCTGAATCCAAGTTCACCATAAGGGATTAGGTCGTCAGACTCGTCACTATAACGTGGTGTCAGTTATCATGTTTACTATATATAATCAAAATTATAGTGTCTTCATGTCACTGTACTGAAGATATGTCCCTGACACCATAGAGTATATCACTATTAACTAACATATCGTGGATTATAACACCGTGTATCTCACCGTTGACACTGCGTCGAGATGGTGAAATATAATTTAGAGGATTTGCACCATATCCACTATATTAGAACAATACTTGATATTATAATAGCATTTTACCATAAACTTTACGTATTCTGCGCCACTTATAACGTATAAACACCATAGGCACTGTATGAGGGTTCCACCTATATTATACTAGGGTCACTATAATCGCATATATATTTAACCTATAATATAATATTGTATTAGAGACAATAGCCTATATTGTAAGTTTACACAATAGACACTGCATAATGTTAGTGATCTTTATAATAATACCCTCACGCAATTGGCCCTGTAGGGAGACCATGAGCTGTAATACACTATGTACACTGTGCACCTTGACCTACGGTAGTGTCATCCCCCAAGGCACTATAATCATGGCACTCTGATCCGGGATTACGATCTAGATACTAAGACATAGGCAATATAGTTTTGGCAGTTTGACTTTAGTACCGTAATCTAGGCACTATGACCAAGATACTATGACTTAGGCACTCAGCACTGTGATTTAAGCACTCTGACCTAGTCTCTCGGCATCATGACCCAGGCACTATGACTTATGATGACGGCATAGTGACCCTATGACCCTATAACCACAGTAACCTAAGAACTGTGACCTTAACCACACGGTGTTATGTATGTGGCACTATGACCCTCCCCAGCACGGTGCCAGGGGGAGGAGGAAGACGGGTGCCACCTTTAAATGTCAGTTCCAGTCTTGGTAGGTCCGCAGCCGAATACCTCAACCACTTATTGATGGAGACTTTCCTCTATGTTCTCCTTATTTTGTTCATATTTTCCTATTGTCTCTTAGTTACTGGTATTTGATATACAGTGTTAGTACCCGGATAGAACATTATTTTAAGGCTTATTTTATACAGTACAATATATACATTTTTTATTATAGTTTCGTATCAGAATTCCTGTATATCTTCAGTCTTTATCTTTTTTTCTTTTTTGTGAGTGTTTTCCATTTCAAAATTCCTCATTTAATTTTCCACACGGTTTCGGTGCCGGCACGTGTAAGGTAGAGAGAAATGCTTTATGACGGAGCATCACGTCTCCCTGAACAAATCCACGCCCCTGTACTTTTCTCAGTTAGGGTGTGGGCGTGTGCGGGCGGGCGTGGGTGGGTGGAGCACTAAAGGCGCGGTACCAGTCGGCAGGCGGGGGCAGAGAGGATCCGTACTGCAACAAGGAAGGCCGAGGGGAGACTGACTGTTCCTCACCTCTTCACGCTCAACGCCGGGCCCCAGTTGCACTATTGCCGCCGCCGTGGCTGCACCTCTCATCTACATTCCTAAAGAATTACCCTTCAAAAACACACCAAATTCACCCTTAATGTCTATGTTATAATATTTTATACAATATTCTCTTCAGTGAAATTTTATTGCAATATCATGTCGAGCCAAGAGAGTTATGGCGGCACCAGGGTGTTGATAACACTGGCGTGGTATGCGAAAAGGGGAAGCGCCCGGAAGAGGTTGCCAGTTGTCTGATATTCGTCACATCGGTTGATATCATCTTTTTAACCACTGTTGCTGTTATATTCTTCTACGTAAATACATCGTAATGATATTTCGTTATCGAGGTGATTCACTTGTGTTTCAGGTGCCAGAAAAGCTAAATTACTGTGACAAAAGGTGATATAACCCTGTATGGTTCCGCTCCCCCATTTTCGAAATTTGCATATCAGGAGCGAAATCAAAATCTACCAAAGACTCGGACCTTCTGTAAACTGGATTTAGACTGGTTAATGATCCCCAACCCATAGTCTTTCTACTTTAAACTTCACCCCTTAACCCCAAGTGGCCGCATCGAGTAGAGTCTCGGTGTCAAATCGACTCCATGTTGGACCTACTCTGCATGTGAGGCAGGGTGGTGTAAAGTCATACCTTCAGTTACTACAAATTAACATAAAAACTGGTGAGGTAAAAACACACTTAACTAGGTAACTGAAACTAAATCGCAAAAAAATAACGTTCATAACAAATCTAAAATTACCACGAGACTCTACTTAGATACGTTACTCAGCATCAGGCAGGAGAGAAGGTTAGCATATGAAGTCGTTATTAATTCAACCTCGTAATATCCTCGTACGTACAGGACAGATGATGCATGTAGTTACGACACTCTCAGGTTAGTGTTGGAACATAAGTGAGCCAGGTAGACTTACTCTCCTAGATACAGGTGAAAAGTGAACCCCGAAGAGTGTTTAAGGACCCAGATGGTGGAGTCGCTTGCTGTGTATACATATAGTTATAATATCTTAGTTTATTGTCGGGAGATAAGTCAGTTCTAAGTTCTTATTCATCCATTTAGATTACAACATTGAACTTCACTCACCTAGGAGAACCCGGATGGTGGTGGTGTAGCTCAGGCAGGCAGTGCTCTCGCCAGGCGCTGTGTCACTGGCGGTATTTTTAGCCCGGTTGGCGTAAAACGTGGTGTGGGTGAACTGCCATCATCCCCGCCCCCTCCCTTAATTGTGGCGGCATGGGGGTTAATTAACTCTACATACGGCGTCCATAGGCGATAATAACTCACCAATGAAGGACGTGTGTTGGTGAGATCCTGTCACCCAACATCCACAGTCACAACATTTCCTGCATTTAATTTCCTGAACACGTGAAGATTAGCCCCTCCCCCACTCATCACCACCACCACTACCACCACCACCACCACCTAGCTCTCCCTGCAATATAGACGGATCACCTCAAGATTAGCCCACCCAGCTTATTGAACCTAATTATTAAACACCCTAACTCCATCTGGGTGGGGTTAGATTAGGTTAGGTTAGGCTATGCTATGCTAAGTTATTTTATGCTAGGTTAGGTAAACGATAGAGTGGTTAATCTTAGGTGATATAAGCTTGGTGGGGCTAATCTACAGGTGATGCCAATCAACGTAAACAAACGCATTTATCTTGTTTACAGATAATAAGTAAAAAGCCGTCAACATTACACTAAAACTCATTCAAAATTCTATATTATATTCACTACTTAATGAACAATATTACCCTACAAATGTTTGAGAATACGTCCCCAGGATGAACTAAGAGTTTATTAATAAGATTTCCCTTAAGGTGAGTGTCAGAACACACACTTACCGGACTCATTTAAGCCACGACTCAAAGATGGTAATTAAAATATGTTGTCAAGATTTTAGATTAATTGTTTACCGTAATAAGATATGGTATCTTCCCCCCAGCCAATTTAGGGGAAAATATTGATATTCGAATCTTTGAGGATCATAGTATAGTGTTTTATAATGCAAGAACGGTATCTTAACCTCTTGGTGACGAAGAGGCGAGGTGAGAAGGAAGAGGAGGAGGAAGAAGGTGAGGGGAAGGGGAGGCGGAGGAGGAGAAAGGGTTGGAGGAGGAAGCGGAGGAAGAGGAAGTAGAGGAGGAGGAAGTGGAGGGAGAGAAAGGAGAGGGAGAGAAAGGAGAGGAGAAGGAAGTGGAGGAGAAGAAAGAGGAGGAGGAGGAGGAGGAGGAGGAAGGGAGGAGGAAGCATTGGAAGAGGAGGAGGAGGGAATTCTCGCTGGGTGACTCCTCGTCAGCAGGCACAAAAAAAAAGTCATTTTCTGGACATGAATCATAGGAACGTCACTGGAAAGCTCTGCCAGCACGAGCGATCAGCAGCACCTGGCGTTAACCACTGTCAGGCTATCACACAGTTATGTAAGCTACGTCAGACGAACGTTCGCCCAATCAGTTGCCAGTAGAGGCGTTCGCTGTTTTTCTATACGAGTGATACTTCCATGCTTATAAAACGTACGCCAGACGAACGTTCGCTTCACCTCTTTTCGTCTGCGCTGGTGATTTTTTCTTGGTAGCATCGTAAGTGTTTTGTTCTTGTCTCGTCAGATATTAGTTAAATGTATGACATTCACGGTGGTTCACTCTGTCCTCTGTGATATATTTCTACGTCTATGAGTGTTGACAGTCCATTCTTCCCCCTCCCCTTCCTTCCTTACTTCCGGACGTCAGAATTTTTTTTTTCGTTCTGTTTTTTAGTTTGTTGTTTTCCTTTCCCTCTTTCTGTTCGTTAGTGTTCTTTCCCCCTCTATTATTTCTTTCGTTAGTCGGGTTTATTTGTCTTCTCCGCTCGTGTCCGGTTTTTTTCTTATTCCTTACTTCCTTCCGCCAGTCTCCTCCACTCTTTCCGTTTCCCACTGTATTTAATTATACCGTCTATAAAGGGTCGCTCTAAAAGCGGATGGATGGATGCTTTCTCAAACAGCATCAACATCTACTTTATACTAACAAAATAATCATCATATAGCCAACACACATTAATAGTATATGTGAAAATAATGTTGTGACGATTATACACGAATTAACGTTGAACGATTGCGATTGTCAGCCATTCTATTGTTTACACGTGTAGAAAGAAGACTGTGTTATTGATTGTCTGTAGTACATTACTTGTTTATTTTTTATCTGTAGTCAATAAACAATCTATCTGGCTTTTCATTTGTGTTACAGTTGTTATAGTTATTGTTGGTTTGCAGTTGTCGGTAAGCCTGTTTCTCTGCTCGTATTCATGTATACAGTACTCGTACAGTCGCCTCCACAAGTGCGTTTACAGGGGCTCGTCATATTAACATTCCACAAATCATTGTTTGAGATATTTGTTTTAATATTGTTTTACTTTGATTCCATAGTATGTTTACTATTGCGAGTTTCCTTCTGTCGAATGTAAACAAACAGCCCTGCCACACAACACAAAACCTAACGAGCCTGTTTACTAGCACTGTACAGTGAAGGGAACTGTACATATGTTAGCACTGTTATATTTTACCCGGGTAGAACGTGCTCTTTTTTCTGCTTGTTGACATTTAAGAGGTGTGGGAGGTGTCGTAATCGCCCCCGGTTGAGAGTGGCATTTCCTCCCTTTTGCGCTTGGTATACTGTAAGTCCCTCGAAACAAAAGAGCATCGCAGGACAGAGAATCTACGTCAACACACAGAGGAAATTCCCGGTGCTACGTGAGGCGTGTCTGAATGTGACGGGGAGGAAATATAAACGTGTTTCATTTTTATTTTACAAAACAGATGAGCGTATCCAGATACTGTGCATTATATTAAGAAGGGATGTGTAAAAGGAAATATAAGCAGTTATTTATGTCAGGTAAGAGTTGAATATCGGAAAATAAAAACAAACAATATCAACAACACAAAAAGGAAACAAATACATACAAATAACTTCGTCTGACAAAACCATACATCGCGGAATGCACAAAAAGACAATTTATAGGTTATACAAATGACTTTACCTCATAGACCAAGTGAACATCGCGGAATCATCAGAATAAATCTATATAGTAGCAATATATTTTTCCATACAGAACAAATGACCATCGTACTATACAGTAGTTAACATGAATTTATGGAGAAAACCAAATGATTTCATTTCACAAAAAAGAACATCGCTATTATAGACGTAACATAAATTTACAGATGCTTTGATTAACCCTGGCGTTTGTTTCCCGGACACTTAGTCGAATCGGTAAACAAAGACCCCGCCTGTCTCATATATATATATATATATATATATATATATATATATATATATATATATATATATATATATATATATATATATATATATATATATATATATATATATATATATATATATATATATCGTCTATGTTTTCTGTAGTACAATTAAAACAAGTGAAAAAACATTTGTCATCGATCATGTAAACAAACCCTTAAGATGAGAATCTCTAAGACTCAAAATACAGAAACATACGAGTAAATATTCCATACGTTATTTTTTCCCTCCTTGATACGGGATAAAAAATCGAATAACAGTAGAGCCTCAGCGCACTATCTTAGCCATTTGTCTTGTGGTATCTTACACTGCGTGAGTGAGTTAGACGCGTTCGTCGTCGTATTTGTAGCTTGGAAGAGAATTCGACTTGAGTGGATTTTAGAAATCGACTCCAAAATTCCCACGTCAATATTTTTAATCTCTTGTTGTTATCTTAATGATCGATTAAAAAATAAGTAAAGTTAGGTGTAATAAATTCTTGTCTTAACTACTTATATTATTATTACATATCAAGAGAATTAAATTTAACTGCTGTTTTTCGTAATTAGGGTTTACTTAGCCACTTATATTGAAAATGAGAGGAAGTTAATGAATTGGGGTTACTACTATGGTGTTATCTCTTGCAGCTAGTTCTTCCTTCACAGCTGGTCTCACAGCTGGGTCTCCCTCTCACAGCTCGTCTATCCCTCTCACAACTGGTCTCACCCTCTCACAGCTGGTCTCTCCCTCTCACAGTAGGTCTCTTTTACAGCTGGTCTCTCCCTCTCACAGCTGGTATCTCCCTCTCACAGCTGGTCTCTCCCACTCACAGCTGGTCTCTCCCTCTCACAGCTGGTATCTCCCTCTCACAGCTGGTATCTCCCTCTCACAGTAGATCTCATTCTCAGCTGGTCTCTCCCTCTCACTGTAGATCTCTTTCACAGCTGGTCTCTCCCTCTCACAGTACAGGGTAGGTCTCTATCACCGCTGGTCTCTCCCTCTCACAGCTGGTCTCTCCCTCTCACAGCTGGTGGTCTCTCTCACAGCTGGTTTCTCCCTCTCAGCTGGTTTCAGCTGGTCTCTCCCTCTCACAGCTGGTGTTCCCTCTCAAGCTGTCTTCACAGCTGGTCTCTCTCACAGCTGGTCTCTCCTCTCCTTCTCACAGCTGGTCTCTCCCTCTCACTGTAGGTCTTTTTCACAGCTGGTCTTTCCTCTCACAGATGGTCTTTCTCTCACAGCTGGTCTCCCTCCTCTCACAGTACAGGTAGGTCTCCTATCACCGCTGGTCTCTCCCTCTCACAGCTGGTCTCTCAAGGCTGATATCTCTCTCTCTTATACCATCTTATTGTTCCTGTTTTTCTTGTTCATCTATTTCTTCTTTCTTTTTATTAGAACACTTCACTCGCCGTGGCTGGCTACCCACTGATAAATTTCCCTGTCTGTTTGAGTATACATACACATCTCTATGTATACACACCTCCATACATATACACCCTCATACTTACAAACCTCCATACATACACACCCTCCATACTTTACACACGTCCGTACATACACACCCATACTTACACACCTCCATTCTACACACCTCCATACATACACACCTCCATACTTACACACCTCCATACCTACACACCTCCATACTTACACACCCATACTTACACACCTCAATACTTACACCATCCATACCTCATACAACCCATACTTACATACCACCAGCCCATACACACCTCCATACTTACACACCTCTTTCCTATACACACCTTCATACTTACACACCTCCATACTTACACACACCCCCATACATACACACCTCCATACTTACACACCTCCATACTTACACACCTCCATACTTACACACCTCCATACTTACACACCTCCATACTTCTTACACCTCCATACTTACACACACTTCCGTACATACACACCTCCGTACATACACACCTCCATACTTACACACCTGCACTTACACACCTCCATACTTACACACCCATACTTACACACCTCCATACTTACACACCCATACTCTACACACCTCCATACTTACACACCTCCCGTACATACACACCTCCATACTTACACACCTCCATACTTACACACACCTGTACTTACACACCTCCATACTTACACACCTCCATACTCTACACACCTCCATTCTACACACACCTCCATACATACACACCTCCATACACACACCCTCCATACTTACACACCTCCATACATACACACCTCCATACTTACACACCTCCATACTTACACACATCCATACTTACACACCTCCATACTCTACACACCTCCATACTCTACACACCTCCATATTACACACCCATACTTACACACCCCGATACCTCACACCTCCATACTTACACACACCCCCATACACACACCTCCATACTCTACACACCTCCATACTTACACACCCTCAATACTTACACACCTCCATACTTATACACCTCCATACTTACACACCTCCATACTACACACCTGCACATACACACTTCCTCACACACACCTCCATACTTACACACCTCCATTACACACCCACATACTTACACACCCATACTTACACACCTCCATACTTACACACCTCCATACTTACACACCTCCATACTTACACACTTCCGTACATACACACCTCCATACACTACACACCTCCATACTTACACACTCCGTACTTACACACACCTCCATACTTACACACCTCCACTACACACCCATACTTACACACTCTGTACATACACTCTGTACATACACACCCATACTTACACACCTCCGTACATACACACCTCCATACTTACACACCTCCATACTTACACACCTCCATACTTACACACCTCCATACTTACAACCTCCATACTTACACACTCTGTACATACACACCTCCCATACATACACACCTCCATACTTACACACCTCCGTACTTACACACCCATACTCACACACCTCCACTCTTACACACCTCCATACTTACACACCTCCATACTTACACACACTTCCACATACACACCTCCATACTTACACACCTCCGTACTCTTACACACCTCCATACTTACACACCTCCATACTTACACACCTGTACATACACACCTCCATACTTACACACCTCCATACTTACACACCTCCACTTACACACCTCCATACTTACACACCTCCATACTCTACACACCTCCATACTTACACACACCCATACTTACACACCTCCATACTTACACACCCATACCTCACACACCTCCATACTTACACACCTCCGTACTTACACACACCTCCACTTTCACACCTCCATACTTACACCCATACTTACACACCCATACTTACACACCTCCATACTTACACACCTCCATACTTACACACCCTCCATACTTACACTCTTCCGTACATACACACCTCCATACTTACACACCTCCGTACTTACACACCTCCATTACACACCTGCACTTTCACACTCCATACTTACACACCTCCATACCCCACACACCTCCATACTCTACACACCTCCATACTTACACACCTCCATACTTCACACACCTCCATACTTACACACCTCCATGCTTTACACACTCCATGCTTACACACCTCCCATGACACACCTCCATACTTACACACCTCCATACTTACACTCCAGTTTACACACCTCCATACTTACACACCTCCATACTTACACACACCTCCATACTTACACACCTCCATGCTTACACACACCTCCATACTTTACACACCTCCATACTTACACACCTCCATACTTACACACCCATACTTACACACCTCCATACTTCTCATACACACCTCCATACTTACACACCTCCATACTTACACACCTCCATACCTACACACCTCCATACCTCTACACACCTCCATACTTACACACCTCCATACTTACACACCCCATACCTACACACCTCCATACTTACACACCTCCACATACTCTCTACACACCTCCATACTTACACACCTCCATACTTCCCACACACACCTCCATACTTACACACCCATACTTACACACCCCATACTTACACACCCATACCTACACACACCTCCATACTTACACACCCATACTTACACACCTCATACTTACACACCTCCATACTTACACACCTCCATACCACACACCCATACTTACACACCCATACTTACACACCTCCATACTTACACACCCACACCTACACACCTCCATACTTCCCACACCTCCATACTTCACACACCTCCATACTTACACACCTCCATACACACCCATACTTACACACACCTCCATACTTACACACCCATACTCTACACACCCATACTTACACACACACCCATACTTACACACCTCCATACTTACACACCTCCATACTTACACACCCACTTACACACCCATACTCTACACACCTCCACTTACACACACCTCCATACTTACACACCTCCATACTTACACACCTCCATACTCTACACACCTCCATACTTACACACCCCATACTTACGACACCCATACTTACACACCTACACACACCTCCATACTTCACACACCTCCATACTTACACACCTCCATACTACACACACCCATACCACCACACCTCCACACTTCACACCTCCACACTCCACACACCTCCACACACCTCCATACTTACACACCTCCATACTCACACACCCATACTTACACACCTCCGTACTTACACACACCTGCACATACACACACACACCTCCATACCACACACCTCCATACTTACACACACCCCATACTTCACACACCCACACTTACACACCTCCATACTCTACACACCTCCATACCTCTACACACCCATACCTCTACACACCTCCATACCACACACACCCACACTTTACACACCTCCATACTTACACACCTGCACTTACACACCTCCATACTACACACCTCCATACCTCACACCTCCATACTTACACACCTCCATACCACACACCCCATACTTCTACACACTCCATACTTTACACACCTCCATACTTCCCACACACCCCACACACCTCCATACTTACACACCTCCATACTTACACACTCCGTACATACACACCTCCACACTTACACACCTCCATACCTCCTTACACACTCCATACTTACACACCCCATACCCACACACTCCATATCTTACACACCCTCCATACTTACACACACCTCCACTTACACACTTCTGTACATCACTCCATTTTACACACCTCCATACTTACACCTTACACTTACACACACTTCCGTACATACACACCTCACATACCTACACACCTCCATACTTACACACCTCCATACTTACACACCTCCATACTTTACACACCCATACTTACACACCTCCTGTACATACACACCCATACTTACACACCTCCATACTTACACACACCTCCATACATACACACTTCCGTACTTACACACCTCCATACTTACACACCTCCATACTTACACACCTCCATACTTACACACCTCCATACTTACACACCTCCATACTTACACACCTCCATATCCTACACACCTCCATATATACACACCTCCATACTTACACACACCTCCATACTTACACACCTCCATACTTACACACCTCCATACTTACACACCTCCATACTTACACACCTCCATACTTACACACCTCCATACTTACACACCTGCACATACACACCTACCTACACACATCCATACTTACACACCTCCATACTTACACACCTGCACATACATACCCACACACACACCCATACTTACACACCTCCATACTTACACACCCATACTTACACACCTCCATACTTACACCTCCATACTTACACACCCATATACTTACACACCTCCATACTCTACACACCTCCATACTTACACCCTCCACTTACACACACTTCCGCACATACACACCTCCATACTTACACACCTCCATACTTTACACACACCTCCATACTTACACACCTCCATACTTACACACCTCCATACTTACACCTCCATACTTACACACCTCCATACTCTACACACCTCCATACTTACACACCTCCATACTTACACACACCCATACTCAACACACCTCCATACTTACACACCCTCCATACTCTACACACCTCCATACACACACCTCCGTACTTACACACCCATACTTACACACCTCCATACTTACACACCTCCATACTTACACACCTCCGTACTTACACACCTCCATACTTACACACCTCCATACTCTACACACCTCCACTTACACCTGTACCTACACACCTCCATACTTACACACCTCCATACTTACACACCCATACTTACACACCTCCGTACTTACACACCCATACTTACACACCTCCATACTTACACACCTCCATACTTACACACCTCCATACTTACACACCTCCATACTTACACACCTCCATACTTACACACCTCCATACTCACACACCTCCATACTTACACACTCCATACTTACACACCTCCATACTTACACAC